>NW_019385401.1:299027-383866 GCF_000671375.1 Centruroides sculpturatus
GAAAAAATATATATTCGGGTTCAAGCGTTATCCAGTTTTCTTCACGTATCTAACACTTAAACAAGTGTCCTAGTGGGCCTGGCTGAACCATAGAAGAACCTCTAAGTGACCATAGGGTGGAGAGATTTATAAAAATGGTCTTTAAGGAAACCTAAACAAGTGCCAAGCTTTCTGTATCATGTGTCTAACACATAAATAGTACTAGTCTTATAAAAAGTTCTATCTGGAGGCAGATTGCCCTTATGTTTTGTTGCCTTATTCCATCAAATCAAATCATTTCTATTGAGGAGGCATCAAGAATTTTGACTTGGGATTCATGGAGAAGAAATAAAGAAGTGACATTAAACTTAAGTAATGTTATTTGTCTCAATTGCATACATTCAGCTCCAACCCTAGTAATGTTAATATTTTAAATTTAGATGATTTAGTGATAAAGCACAAAAAATATTGATCATTCTCTAATGACTTTCTGAAGAGACTGAATTGTTAAATATAGTAACATAACAGATCTAACATATCATTTTTTTATAAATTAGTTTTTTTCTTATAATTTAGTGAAATTCAACTATTATACACTTACAAATGGTTTCACTAGTTGAGCTTGTATATAAGGATGCTGAATATTTGATCTATCAATATATATTTGTACGGTAACTGTATCAAAAATACTTAAAGTAACTTCATTTGCCGTATGACTCATTTCCTGTCAAAATATAAAAATCATTGTTAAGTATATTTTCTGAAAAAACTGTAATTATTGCTTAATTATTTGCAACAGTATTTGAGTTTCTTGCTCTAATGAGATTGAAAAATAAACTTACTTCTTCATTATATGTAAATATAGATGTGTTTAATTCAGTCTTCAAATTTAATTTTGTTTCTAAACCATATTTTGGTAGCAAAATCATTAAGGCATTTTCTCCAACAGAAAAAATATAACCATCTTCTTCAATTCTTTTATCTTTAAGTAGTAACTAAAATAATATAAAATTAAATTTTTAAATTAATTTTTTAATTATTATTTCACTTTCAATAACTATTTTAAACTAAAAAATGTCGATTTTTCATTAAAAATTATTTATAAAAAATATTTCTGCAATGCTAATATCATTTATTATAATTTAAAAAACTTTAGATATTTGACATAAACCAACCATAAATAGAAAATAGCAAAACCATTGAAAAATTAACATGCACTGATCATAATTTACAGGATCTGTTTTCCAAATTGCAGTATGCTTAAAAAAAGAAAGGAAAAAAATTTATTCCAATAAGATAAAATTATTGATGCATACAATTACTGAACAAAATAATTTGGCTTAAATGCTCTTATCATTTCATATCTGGATTTTCATATAAGGACAATATAAAAGAAAGGATAATAAAATTAGAAAAGTATTTTAAAAACAAAAGAAAATAAAAGTGAAAGAATGTTAATGAAAAACAATTTTATGGAAATCTTTCCTCATATAGATGACATTTCCATTTGTAAAAAAATAAATAAGTATGTAAACAAATAAGTTCTCTTTCATACATTTTACAGATCAAAATAACTTCCNAATTAAAGACAATATTTTAATTTAAAATAGTCATTTATTGAGACTAAAAGTAATTCTTCTCTAACCATAAATTTCATCCTTCAATAAATGTTTTTGATGTATACTGTCGATATTAAATACAAATATATAAAACATTATACAGTAGCATGATCTAATAATCATTAATCAAATGGTAAAGTATTAACGTTATTGTTTACATTATTTACTCATATAATGTTTAATTACATACTTCGTAATTTTCTTAAACTGAAACTAAATCCCTTAAAAGGGTTTATATAAAAATCTAATAATTTTACCATAACAGTATATTAAATCATTTTAATTTTACATGCATTTTTGTAACTTCTTAATGATAAAATTCAATATAATTTAATTTTATGCCTTTTTAGAAACACATTCTTATAGAGTACAGTACAATCTCGAAAATTCGACATGTATAGAAATATTGTCGGATTAAGAAGATTGTGGATAATCGTGTTACCAAGTTGGTGGAGTATAGTATTTTGTGGGAAAATCCGTGCGACTAAATATTATATTTTTAGATCATTATGTTATAAGATACAGTACATTTTTCGAGCTTAATAATCTTCAATATCCTGTCTAAGCATGAGTGTTGAAACTCGGTCTCGACATCATGCCACGTTTAGTGGAAAGGTGTTCAAAGTTAGTGGAAACTGGAGTTTGAATTAGTGGGAAGCTTGGTACGACTTGCCAACATGCCGGTAATACTCGAGAATAGATTAGTGTTGGATTACCGGACGTGTCGAACTAGTCAACGGCCGGATTACAGAGATTGTACCGCACTTCTGCTTTTATTGTTGAAAATGTACATAATTTATCAATTGAAACTCTTATCGAAACAATTAAAAAAGGCTTAAAGTCTGCAAAAACATGATAATATCTTTAATTACAAATTCTCTAAAATTGATTGTGTTTTAAAAGCATAACAAAAGACAAACATTCATTGTGTAATTCTTATTATAAAATGGATAAAATTATTAAAATCACTACACAAGTGATAAAATCACTAGGTGAGTAAGAACATCAAGAAAACGTACGCCCATTATTATTTCAAAACATCTGTTGAGATCTGTTTTGCTTAGGAGAGAGCATATTTTACCTCCAATTGCATTTATATATGTTTATTACACAGAAAACCAGTATAGTAAACAAATATTACAGAATTATTTGTTTACCAAATAACTTTTTCTGAGTTCTGTTATATCTTCAAATGTAATCATATATTGTAACTGTTCAATCTGTAAATATATATACTTTTGATAATAGAAAAACATTTTATATCATGACATATCCATAAATAACATACAAATACTAAACCATTATTTTAATAAAACAAAGTTGAATGCTGATAAGAAAAACATCAAACTTTACATATTAATTTAATTTAAAATGATGAATACACGAAATATTGAAAATATGTTATGATGAGTATAATCATGTCTTTATTATTAAAAGATGAATAATACGCAGAAAAATAAATATTCGAATAACAATATTTAAAAAATAATAATAGGCTTAAATGGTAAAAATGCTACGTAATTTAAGATGAAATAAGTAAGTTAGGTCTATCATAGCGAAAAACTTAAATGGAAATTTTATATTAAAATATTTTATTTAAATTTTATTTTGTGATGAAAGTAATCGACTGAAAAGTTGTGTTTGTGAGAGATTCTCTAATGTTTGTTAACAATCTACTTGCGACCCCAAAGTGATCACAAGAAAATTTTTGTCGGTTGCGCGAAAAATTTCAAAATTAATAAAATATGACATAAAAATAGAAAACAGTGAACTCTCCAAATCTCATGCTATGCTACTATTGTATAATTGAAACTAAAAAGTACTAAAATAATGATAATTATTATTATTATTTTGATCGTACCAAATTATTGTTTAAAACAGTTTCTCGGTAAAAAAAAGTTCGCAGAACACTGAATAGATATAGATAAATAACATTTTTATCTATATCGTCTATGATAAACTAAGACGATATAGATAAAAATGCTATTTATCTATATCTTTCATTTATCTATATATATAAAATGTATCTTTCATTTGCGCTGGTCATTCCAACAGAGATTGAACCATAGTGGATAAAATTGACCAGTGATATAATCCATTGTACGCTAGTTCTTTTGACTCAAAATCCAATTTAATTCTTCAATAATACTCTTACTTGAAAATAACAAATAACACTCTTACCTGAATATATTTGCTATATCAGTTATTTGCTAAAGAGCAGGCAATGGCATACAATAGCGAGATGTCATATAGTTCAAGTAAATTACAAAGAAAACAAATCTACAAGCAAAAATAAACTTTTCAAAGATGAGAACTTTGACATAATTCCAATAAGTATCTGTTTTAATTACTTTCTCATAGTAAAAACATATACTTGTAAATAAACTTTTATTCGTTTCTAATTAAATATTGTATGTGGTTGACGTTGACTTCTACTTTTTCGTTTGAGAAACAATACAAAAATTCTATGAAAAATCTAATATATTGATTAATAACACGCTGAGATTACAGTATGTAGTCAATTAAAGTTGAGAAATCTCATTGTAAAAATTTCATGCAATGATATTATCTATTTGTCATCCTAATTAAATAACAATTTAAGATATTCAATTCTAATATTATTAATTTAATTGGCTATGTTTCATCGGTTTGGTGTTTGACTAAGTACCAAAAGTTAGAAGTAATTCAAAACAAATTTATTTGTAAGAGGTTTTTGTTAGAATATAATATACCTGGAAGAGCACTCAGACTGGAGTTAAGTAGATTTAAAATGTGTCAATTTTATATGAAAAGAGTATTTAATTTTTTCATAAAGATAAGAGATAGTGAGTTGTTACAATCAAAGTTATTGAAAATATTATATAAAAATGCGAATTAGTTCTCATGGAAATAATTGGGTTAGTCAACTATCTAATATCTTAAATAAATATGAATTTTCTACAGGGCCATTTACGGATAGGAATGAGATGAGTGATTTACTTAGTGCCTAATTGATTCAGAATGTTTTCGAGTTATCCTTGATACAGGATATAGATGAACTTAATAAGGAAAAAAAATCCAGAATGGAAAATTATTTCAGATTATCCACAAATTAATAGTTATTTGTTTTTGAATTTACCTTTTAATATAAAATTTATTTATACAATTAAGGTTAAAGAGGGAGCTGATGATGATTAATAAGTCTATATATGACTTATCTAATGGTAATTATTATACATGTAATTATGATTGCTCGAAAATTTACATTTTTTGCTTATTAAAGAACCTCATGAATTAGGTTACAATTATAACCTTCGATAATTAAAAAATATTAAAGACGAAAAGAGTATATACTGTACACCTTTTTTCACAGGTTAGAGGTCAAAACTATATATAATTTGTATAACTATTTTCAAAGATTTATTGTTTGTATTGCATGATTATTAAAACTCTAATTATCAATAACGGAAAAAGTGGTTTCTGTAAATAATTAAAATAAAAATGATTAAAAAAATGGTTAACTAATATAATTTATATAATGTTATGTACCGGTTATCTATTCTGAAAATTAAAGGAAAAGTGTAATATTATGGTGCTTATATAAAGAATTTATACGCCAGATATAACGGGAAAACACTTAATAAAATAAAGTTTATTTGGAATTTAAAAAAATATAAATATTGTATATATCAATTAATAATTATAAATATTTGTCATTTTATTTTGTTGTCCACGAAAAAATTTTTATTATAACTTAATAAATTGAATTTTCATATAAATCTTATTCATATAAAAATGCTAAAATAAGAAATAATTATCAGTTTGTAATTCTAGCGAAATATTTTATAGTGTATAATATATTTTAATATAAGAGACACGTTTTTCAACGAATTTTTAATTTTATCTTGTACGGTTATAGGATAATATTGAACTATATCGAATTTCATCTCGTAAACTTTTAAGAATGCTTGGTCGTGGTAGGAAAGTATGGTTTCGAAAGATGTGAAAAATAGAATTATTATGCAATAAAATAATACAGGAAGAGATTAAAAAGGGCGGAGTGAGACAATGTTGCAAAGCCGATCCAAGAATTCCAAGTTGAAATAATTAAATAACGAAAGAGAGAGAATGTAATGCAATCAAATTTTCAATTGAATCTACTCAGAATTTTCGAATTAAATCAATATACANTACAGTAAAGCCTGTCCAAAACAGAACCTGAATAAAAGGAAAACCTGTCTAACAGAAAAAATTATTTGGAACATAGCAATTTTCTATGATTAAAATAATATCTGTTCAAAATGAAAATCTGCCAAATCAGAAAAAATATTCAGTACCAGGTAATTCCAGCTTACACAGATTTTACTCTAACTCTTAATTCATAGTTTATAAGATGGTAATTATAATTAAATAGCATATACATGGTGAGTCAGAGATGAAAAAAACATCTTGGAGAGCAATAGTATAGGTCATTGTTAGCAAAAAACTTCATATAAACATGTGTATTATTCTCAGTAATTTCAGAGATACAGCTGTGTGAAAGTTGCTCACATGCAACAATAATAATGAATGATGTGTGTTACATTCAAAACAAGCACTCAAAAATTGATCCTGAACTTCAATATACTATTTAACTTGACCAAATATGTGTTGCTTCTCTGAGTTAGTGGTAATAACTACTGCATAACTCAGACAAAATTCAAGTCTCATTGCAGCATCTCTTGGAAACAGACATTAGACATGCTGATAGTGATAGGGATGTAAGTCAAAGCAATGTAAAGTTTGACTGACTTGATTGCAACTTTCATACACCTGTAGCTCTAAAAATACTGAGAATAATACCTTTTTGCTTACAATGACCTATACTATCATTCCCCAAAATAATTTCTTTTCCTCCTCACTCACACTCTATAATAACTTTTAAGAACATTAAATTCCTTTTTTGAAGTTAAAAAAATATTTTATTATCCTTTTAAATGACACTCTATAATAACTTTTAAGAACATTAAATTCCTTTTTTGAAGGTAAAAAAATATTTTATTATCCCCAACCGCAGAGGCATTGAAAATTCCACAGTTTAAATATTGATACACGCTTTGTAGAAAACTAGATACTAGATACACGCTTTATTTACAGATAGAAAATAATTAATCACGATAATTAGATTTTAAATGATTAATAATAAGCACACTATAGTAAATATTATATGCATAACATAATGGAAAAGGTTTACCTTCATACATTCATTCAATTAAAATATTTTAAACTATATTTTACAACGTTTAAATATAAGATAATCGTTAATGATGTTACATTTCCAAATTAAATATAGAAGTTATATAAAAATATCTGTTTAATTTGGAAATGAAGCCATTTTAAATAGTTACAAACAATAAAAGACAATTCATTTATTCATTTCATGACATTCAATTCAATTTTTACTGTCGAGTAACTTATACTTGAATAATGGAAAAATATATTTTCAATATTTAATTGGGTCTTTGATCGATCAGTTAAATAGTTCATTCGTATTCTAAGAATAAGTTGGAAATCCAATTTAGTTTAACAGAATAAAAGGAATTTGCGCCAAAAAATAAAGATGTTTTAAACGCTTCTTGATATATTATTCAAGATAAATATTCATCTAAAAGAATAAATTTGCGATTGAAAAATTGAATTTAGAAATTTAGCAAAATTTTATAAAAATAATAATGACAGAGACAGGAGAATAATACTAACAACAAGTGTTATGGAGATAAAGTTATACGAATAACAAGTGATTGAAAAAATAAAAATCGGAACACTTTTAGTTTATAAAAACTCTCTGTTAAATTCTTATATTTAATACTGTCTCTCTAACTTTAGAATCTTAAATTTGTAACATTTTTATTTAATTTTATATTTTCTTTTTACATTTCTCGAGTCTGTTTTATTGAATAACAATTCGTAATTGAATTGAAACGACATTCACAGTCGAATAGCAGAAACACAGATAACGAACAAACATAATAAAAAAAGAAACTTGAGCAATTTAAAGAATGTTTAACCATTAAAATGCGATATCAGAAGTATCTATTAATTAATCTAGAAGTAATCTATAATATGTCTTAATAAATGGCTATCCTACAAAAGAAGAAAATAATAGAGGGGGAAAAAATTTTTATATTAGCTTCTCACATTAATAGACTATTTCTAACCTGTAATTCCATTTGAACAGAATAAAAAGACAGAATTATAAACTTGATTAAAGAATTATCCGCAAAATAACAAATGCAGAGCAAAAGTAAAAAATTAATTTTATATCCATAGACTTATCAACGTGGAAATTAATGTTAAAAATACTTTTAATAAATTATTTCTGAATTACAGCTCTAAAAAATTCAGATAAATGTTTTACTATTCAGTTGAATTTCTATTGTGTGTATGTATATTATATGTAGAGCACAGTACAATTACAGCGTAAAACAACAGACAAAACATAAAACTGAAATAGTATCTTAATATAATTGTTTGTAATGCAGATAAAAACTGAAGTTAAACTATCTGATATAACTTTAGACAAAACCGTTTTTCATTAAATTAAAAATGCAAAATTTAACATATTATGAATTGTACAGTAAATATTAATTGAAACTTATTTTAATTTTAATTATTTAATTTGTTTTTTCATTAGATTTTGGTTATTTATTTTTCATCATCTGATTTTTGTTTTCTTTATAAATAAAATATAAAAAGATTGTAAACGTAAACGTTTTGTTTACAAATAAAAAGATAGGAACTTATTGCTATCGTTGGCAGAAATATAAACTATAATATAATGAACAAATCAAATTTGTATTTAACATCAAGAAAATAATAGTAATGGTTATTAAAAGTCAGCAAATATTGATAATTATCTTGTAATATATAATAATAACGTAAACTAATTACATTATTTCTATTACATATAAAACATAAATTTCAGACTGTTAATAATCAGACTTTCTTAAAAATATTGTTTGTTTTCAATCTAAAGACTAATAAGTTCATAAACAATATTTTTATATTGGGAACAAAGCTCTGTTGTAGATCTATAGTCCTAAACTTTTTTATGTTTTATAGATCATTAAATGAATTGCCCTCTCATTCGAAAAATATTAAATATAATGAAGCTGTTGGGATCATATTATTATAAGAAGAGTTTTAAAAAATAGTAATAATTCTTATAACATTTTTAATCAACCGATCAGTAATAGTTTTGTTTTCTTCTGTTAATTTCTGTCATAAAAACATTTTAATTTCTTTGAAACATCAAGATATAACATGTTTTCAAGAATATATGAAACGGTAAAAATAACTTATTTTACTTTTTTATTTAAAGTTTTTAATGNAATGTGTAGAGCTTTTTTATATTAAATGTTTATAATATATTAACGATTTTAATTGTCTTTAACAGCACAACTCTGAAATTTCCACTTCACTTTGGGATGTGAAAGTGCTGGACAGAGACAATTAGGACTTCTAATGTAATAATAAATTTATGTATCATTATTTAGTAGCATTTAAATATTTTCTTTTTGTAATACAGATTAGCAATTCTTATATTTGAATATTTGTAACAACTGATACATTTTGAAAAATTTTTATATGAATATTCACTATTGTTTTATTGAATAATTTCATTTTTTAATAATGGTTAATGCTCTTATTTATTTTAGTTATTAACATTTTAGTCTCAAAAAACACTATTAGAAAACTAAAGAATACAAGTAAAACAGCTGTATTTTTCTTATAGTGTACACACAAAATAATAATTTCTTATATTATTACTATATCAAGTAAATTGTGTTTGTTACATAATTTGGAAAAAATATTAAAACTTTTTTAATACAGAATTCAACCAATACAAAAAAATTATAAGAAAAACATTTTCCCTAAAATTCATAAGTTCATCTTAAGAATAAGCAAGAATAAAATTATATAACTGTTACACACTTTTCAAATTTCTAAGAGATGAGGTATTTATTATATATTTTTAAAATAGTTAGTATGTTATAGTATTTATTAGGTATGATGTAATAGTTTTTAAAATTTCAAGAATAAACCATATATAAAATTTAATGTATTCAATAATTATATGATGTCAAGGACTAATAAATGACAGGAATATTAAATATTGCTATATTACAAAGTTCTCAGTTTTAATTTATTCCAATTTACACAAAAAAATGACTAATCTTAAAAATAAAAGTCAACAGAAATCCTTGCTTATATGAGTTGACATTAATTAATAAAATCATTATGAAGATCAACATAAAAATTATTGGAGTTCTTTATGTGATAAATGGTTGCATTAATGGAGTGAAGCATCTAAAATCTTAAACACTTCAATGAAAAGTCTCAAATAATTTAAGTGTTTACTATATCATTTCAGTCCAATAAGTGGTGTTTTATATCTAAAATCTTGACATCAAAACTCCAAATTTGGCTGTCAAAAAAATAGATATTAACCCATTCAACAATAACTTTATTGTTGATGTCTTTTGGCCTTGCATTGTGATATTCTAACATTCATTCAGAATTCAGAATTTTTAAATTTTGAAATAATGATTAGTGCATTCTTCATTTAAATGAAGTAATTTTGTAAATTATATTTTGAGTCTTTGTTAAGTATTCCTACATTCCTTGTGAAATAATTGCTTGAACTTAGAAGCCTAATCTTGAATTACAGTGTATTTGGGATTTAAAATATTAACTTATGCATGTATTTGAAAATCCAAACAAACTGAAAATCTGGATGGGTCTGGGCCCAATTATTCCAGATTTTCAATGTTTCACTGTATATTATTTTGCATAACATAAGTAATAAAAATATTATTAATGCTAGACTTCTTTGAAAAACTAGTAATTAAAAATTTGTTTGAAAATGAAAGGATAAATTCTTATTAAATATCATATAAAAAGAAATTAAGTTTAACAAATTCTGAATAATTAGTAATTTTATAAACAATATAATGAAATGGTTAAATTGATAATGCAACTGACTGGACTATTTACACTACTGGCCATTAAAATTGCTACACCAGGAAGGAATGCAAAAAACAGAATGATATTTATTAGACACATACATTATAGTGGGAAGAACAAATAATTAAATTTTCAGGAAATTTGGAGGTATAGATCTTGAGAAATCAATACAAAGGTCACTACAGAGTAGTCACCTTTGGCAGCAATAACAACACTTATCTGCCTGGACATGGAGTCAAACAGAGATTGGATGGCATGTATGGGTACAGCAGTCCATGTAGCTTCAACAGTATGCCATAGGTCATCAACCATAGTGACTGGCAAGTAGTAGTGTGCCAGTTGCTTGGCAACCATTAACCAGACATTTTCAATTGGTGAGAGATCAGGAGAATGTGCTGGCCAGGATAACAGTTGAACATGTTCTGTATCAAGGAAGGTCAGGACAATACGGGCAACATGTGGTCGTGCATTGTTCTACTGAAATGTAGCGTTACGGATACTTTGAAGCTAGGGCAGAGCCACAGGTCTTAACACATCAGAAATGTAATGGCTGTTGTTCAAAGTGCTGGAAATGCGAACAAGAGGTGATCAAGACATTATCCAATGACACCCCATACCATCACTCCAGGTGATGGGCCAGTATGATGATGTCAAATGCATGCTGGCAATGTGCGTTCTCCACAATGCCACCATCATGATGCTCTGAACAGAACTGGGATTCATCTGAAAGATGACGTGATGCCATTCCTGCATCCAGGTTCATCGTTGATCACATCACTGGAGGCGCTCCTGCCTGTGATGCAGTGTCAAGGGTAGCCATGGTTGCTACGCTGACAGTCCATGCTGCTGCAAACGTCGTTGAACTGTTAGTGCAGACACTTGTTGTCTTGCAAATAACCCCATTTCTTGACTAACGGTCTGTGACGTGGCTGTACGATCTGTTAAGGCAATGTGGATAAAATGTCTGTCTTCTCGACTGTTAGTGATGGGGACCGCTGAGATCCTGCACGACCTTCTGTATAACTGTCCTGAACCCATTGATTCCATATTCTGCTGACAGTCATGGGATTGCAGTCAACACGAGCAGCAATACTGTGGTACAATAAACCGCAATCCTGGTAGGCTATAATTCAACCTCGATCAAAGTCAGACATGTGCTGGTAGGCATTTCTCCTTCTTACATGAGGCATAACAACAACATTCTTACCAGAAAACAGTGTTCAAATGCAATTTTTGTATGAAAAACTTGCTGTACAATCTCTTCTTTTATACACTTTGTGGGTGTCACTACCGCCACCTGCCTTGCATGAATGCATTGAAAAGCTAATCATTCGCATATCACAGCATGTTCTATCTGTCGTGCAAATTTTATGTGTGTGGTGTGCCGCCTTCCTGGTGTAGCAATTTTAATGGCCAGTAAAGTAATTTACTTATATGTTAAAATAGTAGATGAACTTAAAACTGTAAAACTTTTATTATGAAACCTTTAGTTACATTTGAAATCATTAAATTCTTGAAACAACTTTTCTTTAAAGATGTTTTAAAGGAAGGTTAAAATGAAGAATTGATATTAAGTATTAATTAAAAATTTTAAATATGCATAATTTTAAACAAATAAAATTATAAATTATATTTATGAATAAAATAATAAATAATTTACCGAAATTGTTTGTCCACTGTCGCAATTGGATCCTGAGTTTCTTCATCCAATGAAAATTTTATTTCATTAGAAGCTAATGTAAGTGCACTACAATAAAATATAATATAAATGAAATTTAATATTCAGATTTTGTAAAATCAAACAAAGCATTTAACTTACCCTTCATCCATTCTTTTTTGTTTTAAAATTTTAGCAAATTTATTTAATTTGCGCAAACTTTTTGCTAAATTACTAGTATTTTTCTTGTCGTCTATTACGCATTGTGCTTCATCATAAGTGAAGGCTACCTGTTACATAAATTATTTTATTATATTATTATTACATACACGTTTTCTGAAACTTTAATCAAACTTAATCATTATATTTCAAATATATCAAACTATATTTAATTTATCTAGTTTAATTATAAATGTCTACTTGTACTATTTACATTACTATTAAATATGTTCTCAGTTTTAATTTATTCCAATTTACACAAAAAAATGACTAATCTTAAAAATAAAAGTCAACAGAAATCCTTGCTTATATGAGTTGACATTAATTAATAAAATCATTATGAAGATCAACATAAAAATTATTGGAGTTCTTTATGTGATAAATGGTTGNCATCCTTTTTTTTAAGACCTAAGAATGATGATTTTTTGTCTTTTTTTATACTGAAATAACTTTTCCTTCATGGCTCTCTAACAATGCATATTCTTTTCGTCAATCATAAATCTTTCACTGGCTGTGCAATTTCCAATTTCTTTGGCACACAATATAATTTTAATTTTGAATTCAGCATCATATGTAAACTGTTTTTCCATTATTAGTGAGTATGGGTAATAAAAAAATTTTAAATTTGATTTTATACAGCTGTTATCAAACAGCAATGGAATTAAATTAGAAAAGTGCAAATGGGGAACCACTGAATAAACTTTTATCAGCAATCATAATGCTATGTGCATGCATAGAGCATAAAGCAAAGACCTGATTGTTGGGGTGTGGAAGATCAGCAGAAATAAGAAGTTAAAATATTCACTTTGAATTTAAGCTACACTCTAATTTTGTCTTAAAAATTGGAATAAAAAGTGTGGCTTAAATTCAAAGTAATAAGATAACTCTTAATTATTCAGGTTTTATTTCAGGTATACTGAAATAATGATTATCACCTAGAGTTCAAAATGAATAAATGAAGGTTTCCATAGCTTCAGTAATAGAAATCTATCTAATAATCTATTTTTATGTATGTACAACTTATATATGGTTCTATATTAGCCAGTCTGCTGTTATTCCTGTTCATACTGATTAATAAAGACCTTAGTTTACTTCATTTTAATATACAATATATAAGGTGAATCATAACTATTGGTAATAAATGTTTAAGTGCAGCTAAAACTAAAAGAAAAGGCTAAGTAAACATAGGTCATAAACCCACATGAAAGGAGTTAGAGCCTATTTTATTTTTGTGTAGGGAAATATATGAAAAGATATGCATTGTAGTAAAGAAGTATCTTGACTGGAAATTACCTGAAAAATTGATAGAAAGGAATGAATTAATCAGTTGGTTAACTAGGTTGTCTGATTTAAATCCCCTTGATTTTTTATTTTTGAGTTTATTTAAAATCCTTTGCCTACCCCACACCAGTCACAACTGTGACAGAGCTATAAGAGTATAGTATAACAGAACAATTCATTGCAGAGGCTGTTTGAACTGCAAATCAATATTTTCCATTCAAAATAATGAAAAATAAATTAATCCATTCCCAGACCCTAAATGATACTCAGTTTTGATAAACTGTTTTTAAAACAGAAAATACACATAATTTAAGGTAAAAAACAACACAATTAAACGCCCTAATACTAAACTAAAACAGGAAAACAATACATAAAATATGTAACTATTGTATAATAAAATGAAAATTGCACATCATCAACTTTGGCATCTTAAACACATGTACCACTTTCATGCTTTATGATAACATCTTTTTTCACTTCAATTGTTGATACTGCAACCTTCCTCTTAGGATTGGTTACTTCCATATATTTCTTGGATGCCACAGTTAATATGTAAAAGTTATATTGAACAAAACAGTTTTTGTGTATATTTAACAGCTGTTGTTATTTAACATGTATGCATGATTTAATTATAACAATTATGAAATTTAACACATTATTGCTAATGTGAGATTGTATTCTTTGTTTTTAAGTTTATTTGAAAATTTTTACTTTAAAGTTTGTTTGAAAATAAAATCAATTTAAAATGGGCATATTATGCTTTACAAGTTTTGAAAAGGATATACTTCCATACAAACAGTAAAAAAAAAATTCATAATGTGTATGAAAAAATGCTCCTAAACTTCAAACATACCAAATAAAGTTTAAAAAGTGCAGTTTGGGAAATTTTGAACTAAAGGATACAAAATGTATGGAATGCCCAAAAGCTATTGATTAAAAAAATTGCATGAAGAAATTATTAAAATCAACAAATAACACACAATATATATAATCAAACACCAAAAATAAAGTGAAAAAAGCAGTGAAAACATATGAATGTACTACAGGAGCGAGCAATGACTCAGGCACACAACAGATTGTGTTTATGCTTCAAGTGCATTTTTTCACTGTGCATGCAGTTCAAATTTCAAAGCATTATTCAAACTCTGAGGTGAATTTTTGTTAAATTTAGTGTTCAAACTCTGAAGTATTTGAAGTACAAGGTACCTCTATATTGCAAATGCATACAATATTATTAGAAATCAGTCTGGAAATTTACAAGTAAGACAACTGCTTTGAACTATCTTTAGTTCGAAGTAGTTGCCTTCCTGTAAGATAGTAAAATAACCCTAACTCCTTTCATTTGTGTTTTATGGCCTATATTTATTGAATTTTTGTTTTTAAGTGTAGAATACACATATGCATTTATTACCAACAGTTATTCTTTACTTGAATATTCTATTCAAGATGAACAATAAATTCTAATTCTTGATGAAAAATAATCATACCAATTTTTGTTTTACTGAAGTACAAAAATAGTTTTAAATTGTCTCAAATAGTTTCAAGCTTTAAGATGGTGTTTAACAGACAACAATGGATATTCAACTTCTGAAAATAAGCTGAGAAAGCTTAAAACTACTAGGGATTATTTAAAGCTATTTTTGTGCTGCAATAAAAAATTTGTGAGATTATTATTTTATTCAATTATTATAAATTATGATATATATTAAAATATTTCTATTATACACATTTATATGTTACCTTTGATCTTATAATAGTCTTTTTATAAGATGATTTTAATATATTTGCTTCTGAATCCATTTCCCATATACATGAAAATGCAAACCTGTATTCAAATATTTTAAATTTAAATGACATACTAATAAATACTGTAATTATAATTTAATATCATATTTATAATAACAAATTAATATAATTATATTAAAAATCTTTTCCATTTTTTTAAGTCTAACATAAAAAAACTATAAATTTTTCTCATAAAAGTAAAAATTTTTAAGTTCTTTATGATAGATTATATTCATTACATTTTATATTATAATATAGGAAAATTTTATTATTTAATTTTGAATTATCCAAACAGATAATCATCATAAAAATAAATAAGCCAAATATCACTAAAACATTATGTTTATTAAGCTGTTTAATGAAAATGACTGTATTTGTTTTAATGAATGATTTTATTTCCAATCATTTTCTTTTTGTAATTTTTATTTATTTATTGAATTAAAAATCAATGGCAATATAAAATACTTTAATAGTTTTCTGATTCAATCTTATTAAAGTATAAACTCTAGTTTTTACACTTTAAAATAACTTCTAAAACAATCATTTCTACTCAATTTTGTTTTATTTTACTTGAAAATCTATAACTACAGATTGATTCTTTTTCCTAAATTAAGTTAAATATCAAGAAATTTAGATAATATTGCAATAATTAAAATTATTTCTACCTATCTTCATTTGCTCTCAGAGAACACAAATTTGAACTGAGAAGTTCTGGAACCATATCTATTCTCTAAAATATAAAATGAAAACATTCTGTATTTCTCATTAACAAATAAAATAATAAATTATGTTTATTACATTTTATTCAATTTTAATTAGAAAATCAGTTCCATTTTATTCCATTGCACTGTAATAAAATGATGGCTTATGCATCATATAACATAAATCTATCTTTGTAAGATAATTATATAAAAACCAAACTTTGCTAAGTTCATTCAAAATTTATATATTTATATTAATATCTTTGGCAATCTTTGTAATATAATTAAAAACAAATTTGATTCAAATCTATTCTATATTTTCATATATATCTCAATATGAAATGAAACAGCCACCATTTTGAGAAGTGTTGTATGGAATAAGAGCATTTATTTATGATTAGAATGTATACTATTACAAGAATATCTTATATTAAAAATGCATACAATCATCATTATTTAAAACTAGCAGATAATACTTGAATAGTATGGAATGGCCCAGTACTGATCAGGCAAAAAATAAGAACAAACATTAAAATGAAAACCATATTAAGAGTTTGGTTATTTTAGCCTACTATTTATAAACATGTTTATCAGGAAGTGTTAAATAAATTATAATACTGAAATGAAAATTTAACAGAATAAGGATGTCAAAAATTTACTTTGAAGGAGAGAAAAAAACAAATTGATTTTACTTAAATTCATTTAATAAAAAAAAATAAATGAATATCAGATTTTGAGGCAAACAGACCAAAAATTTTACACTTGACACCATGGAAAAACTTGAAGTACATGTTTTGTGCTTGCTAAGAATGCAGTACTTGGATAGTATGGAATGGCTCAATTTCATTGGTCAAGTAGACAAATAATTTATGTTTTTCAACAAAAAGTAGTCATTGACTTCTGCCTGCACAAGAATATAATTAAAGACATCCAAATTTTTCTAATGTTTAATACTAACATTCACAAAAGAATAAAATTGTGGTAATTGGCCAACCAATAATATTTCACAAAAATGGACCAAATATTTAAACTCAGCACCCTTGAAAACCTCTAAAAACATATTTTATGCTTGCTGGCAACTTTATTAAGTAATTTTCCTATTTGAATGTCACTATCCACTTGTCAGATAGAAAGGGGCCTGCTGTGGCCAGGTTGAAGTTAATTCAAATGAAAGTAACCAACCATTGACCTCCTCTAGGATGAGAAGGTCCCTGAAAAGTTTCATTGCATATATTCAAACCATGTCAAAATATATAAAGAACAAACTAACAAACTTTCTTTTTGTATATTAGTTAAATATAATTCTGAATTTAGAAAAAGAAAATATGACTAGTAATAAAATAAGAATATTTACATTTAAATTTAGATTTTACCTATAATTTTATATTACATATTTTTACTGATTATATTTATAAAATGTCATTACCTTATCAACTAGATATACTGTATTTCCACGAAGAGCAGCTTCATTATCAATAGCAGTACTAGGTTTGATAAAATGTGAGACATCAGCAATATGTACGCCAACCTTTGTAAAATATATTATAAAAATTTGAGTAAAAAACTTTTAATTACTGAAAATTGTTAAATAAATATTAAATTTAGTGTTATATAAACAAAACAAAATCATATTTTATAACACTTTAAATTTTTATTACAATACACAACTGGAAAAATCCATAATAAACTGATGGATTACACTCCTCTGATTCCCTAATTCAAAAACTGATTCCCTTTTCCCATATTACTTTTATATTTTATGAGCAATTATTTATTGTGACAGTGTCACAATAGCAGGCTGCAATTTTTAATTTATTTAATTTAAAATATATCCTCTCCATCTCAAAATAGTATTGTAGTGTCTTGCTGCTGTACATCATACTTTGCTGTTAGCAATGGAGTTGTGCTGGTCATCTGTCTAACTCCTTTCAGGGGAAAGTTTCTGAACTGAAATAATGTGACTTCTGGTTTGCTTCAGAAGTTCGTATATAGTTAATCAGGGCCTGCTATCCCTAAGCTTTCCATATCTGATCTCGACTTTCATTTATCTAACTCTGTTCATGATATTAAGAAAAGACAGACAGACAACAGTGGAAATTTATAGGTCTAAAATTTTTTAAAATTGCAGCCCAATAATATAATTATTAGAAAAGAATTAATTAATAATCAAACTTCTGAGAACAGTAATTGTAATTTACCAATATAATTTTTTTTGTGTAATAATATATCATTTGTTATAATCTGTAAAACATGTGCAATTGTAAAAAATACATAAATATTTTTTTATTTTAATTATACAGGATGGTCCATTTAGGTGGGAATAATCTGAAAGCTGAGTCATAAATGTAGAGTTCAAATTCTGCCACAATGGCAAAGCAAGGTGAAAATTTCATTGGATAGTTTTGTCATATGACAAAAATGAATATGGCACTGTTCTTGGCATTGATTCTGCTGCATACAGCATGCCAATGCATTATTAAACATTCTCAAGTAATGTTGAACAATGCATTGACATTTTGTGTACAGCAGAGTGAAATCCAAACATAACTGTCTTAGACTTTTGTTGAGGTTATGAACCAATGCAGTGGAAACATGGGATTCTTTCTCAGGATCATATTTAGGATCATCAGAATGTGATTTCATAACTGATCCTGTTTCTTCAAATGTATAATTCCAATGCATTATACAATCATATTTAGGTGTCCTCCTGATACCATAAACACAACAAAATATGTATTTAACAGCTGTCATAGTCTTGGAGTTTGAATACCAAAGGACACAAATGTCACATTGCTCCATAGTCAATGCCATTTTCATTTTTGTTACATGATAAAACTACTTAATGAAACTCCGGCCTTACTTTGCCATTGTGACAAAATTTGAACTTCATACAACTAATGTGTTTATCATGCAGCATTCAAATTATCTCTACCCAAATGGATCAATCTGTATAATAATACTAAAAAAATAAATAGAAAGTTTGAAAAAATAGCATAGAAAAAGTTACTTTTGAAATACTTAAAAACATAGATAAAATTTTACCTCATATTTTCCATTTTTTAAATAACGACAATGTAATGCATCATCAATATCTGTACAGCCTGGAGGATCTATACTACATATTTCCAAATTTCTCAAATCAGTTCTACTTTTAACATCCTGAAGTAAATGAAAAATTATATGTATATTTTTATTTGAATAACAAAAAATTAACATTGAAAGATTTAATAGATAAATATTATTTACTTAAATACTTAAGAATGTATAATTTGTACATAAAAAACAAAATGTTATAGTTAATCATATTTTATCAATAAATTATATACTTTTTATTAAATAAATATTCTTACTAAAATTTTATGAAAAAATTAAAATGATAAAAAATAATTTACCTCTTCAGTTATCAGCCATGGTAAAGAAGGAAGACAATCTAATACAGCTTGAGAAAATGATTGATGAGGTATATCGTTTTCAATAAGAATTGCACTAGTTTCTGTTTTTTTATCTCCAATCTCTCCTAATATTTCTACATAATGACC
This sequence comes from Centruroides sculpturatus, assembly GCF_000671375.1. Taxonomy (NCBI): domain Eukaryota; kingdom Metazoa; phylum Arthropoda; class Arachnida; order Scorpiones; family Buthidae; genus Centruroides; species Centruroides sculpturatus. The sequence goes on from NW_019385401.1 coordinate 318,793, forward strand.
CTATAAAAATTAAAGATGCAGTTAAATTTTACTGCTTTGTAGAAATCAATTACATAAATATTTACAATTGTAATATTTTGATGAAAAAATAATAAATAGTTAAACTATAATTCAAGGACTTACTTTAATTATAACCAACTGTCATCATAATTAAAAGTTATCATTATTAATTATCTTAAATTTATGTAATTCAAACTATTATTTTAAAATCATTCATAGTTTAGAATACGTACTACTCTACCTACTAATTTTTCAATCTTAAGTAATTACTAGAGATATAACTGATACCAATTCAATACCAGTTCAATATATTGATACCAGTTTTTAAAACAAATTGATACCAATATTGATTTTTTTATATTTCACATCCTTTACATTGTTTTGTCATGACAGGCATTCAAACATGCAAATGGATATACTGTGCTGTAAAACTAACTTATGAGTAAAAAGATCATCCTGTCTGCATTTAATTTGTTTCCGATAGACATGTGATGTACTATTATTGTTGCATTTGGTGAGTGCCAACTTGGTACAGACACTGCTTTGTGAGAGACTGGATCTGTATTTAGCAGACCTGTGCTAAATTATTTGCTGCCAGAAATAATGTAGAAGCAGCAGAATCTGGTATGCCATTATTTCAAGAGTGTGTTTTTAGACTTTTTCTGGTCATCCTTACTTTCCAGCATAAGAGTAAAAACATTTATACCATATTTTTGCAAATTGTCCAGCATGTCAGTCTATCTGGAAACCATAAAATCAGATAACTTGTGGTAAAAACTGGGGAATGTCAGAATGCCAGTTTAAATGAGGTTATACATTCCTCTCCAGAGGGTGTATGAAACTCATAGATGTCGTTTTTATTCTAAAATTGTGAAACTGTCAGCATTACATCAAAAATTATGATTATATGTTAATTTATACTTTTTGTCTTCTTTCTAATGAGGTATAATACTGGTGGACTGCCAAAAGTATTTTTTTTTTATGTTTATTTTATTGTAAGTTGATCCAAAAAAGCAAAAATTTCAGAAACTCACTGTAAATTATTTCAACTTACAGCTATTAACATCTGCTTTGTTTGAAATTTGAAAGGAAGGTGTTATCTTTCAAGGTCAAGGTATTGGTCAGTGCATCCCACACTGATTAATACTACTGTGAATTAGCAGCTCTTATACTATTACCTCTTTCTAATTTTAAGTCAGTCATATTACAATGTTATTATTTTATTGTACATTTACGCTAACATTTATTTAACACCTAGTTTTTTTAGATGATTTGATTAATTTTATTTTTAGCTGCAGTTTAATCAGCATGCCAGTAACCTGGGTTTTGGTATGCTGGTCTCCCGCATTATGTGACATGCCACTCAATTTGCAAAAATATGGTATATATATCAATAATAAACTAAATCACTAGCAAATTAAAACAAAATTTGTGAAAACACGAATCAAACATTTATTAGATTATTTAAACAGTTTAAATTATTGAAATATAATTATTCATAGAATGAATGTGAAATTGCATTTACTAATTAGAATAGTTATCCTTAGATAATCATAATTATAAAATTAGTTGCTATTTATAGTGTAATAAATTTGTTTCTTCAGTTAATGACATTTTTAAATGAAAAGCAAAAGTAAAAAATAAATCCATGGATGTGAAGAGAATTATGAAATTTGAATACAATAAAATTTGAATATTGTATTCATTAATGGGACAAAACTGGACATCAGTGAAAGTTGGTCAGCCTGTTATTTCAACAAAATGAAAGCAATAGTAAATGAATTACCATGCTAAAAATCTAACACAGGTGAAAATTGTCACCTGTGTTAGATTTTTAGTGAGTGCCTAGAATTTCTTTCAATGTAAAATTGTTTTTAACTATATCTAGTACATTATAAGTACATATTCTTTTTTATACATTGTTATATGTGTATTTTTACATATGTGTACTTTACTTAATATATCATTTTCCCAAGCAAAGCTAAGTATCTCAGCTACTTTTATACAATTTTAATATCTTAATATAATCAAAAATAAATCTGAATTATTTTTAATTAATTACTTGGTTGCTGAATAATTGAAGCAATTAAAACATGTGCTTATTGCTAAGAGGCTTAGGTTTAATGTACAGTACATATAAGTTCAGTAACAGTCCCATTGTTAACCTAGCCAAACCTTTATCAGATACGGAATAAAAGGCTTTCTTAGTGCCTACAGGATAATTTTTTTTTTTTATAATATTGGATGAGTAGGAACAATATCTATGATTACAATAGGAGAATTCTATAATATCATTATATGATAAATTATAATAAAATAATAAAAACATAAATAAATAATAATATTTAAAAACTTACTAATGGATAAGCAGAATTTCTTGGCCAACTGTCTATTCTTACAATAATTCTTTTATTTAATAATCTCTTGGCTTGTCTAGTTTCAATTTTAATTTTTGGTATTCGTTTTTCCAAAGGAACAAAGATTTGTTTTCGATCCTGAAATAATAATTAAATGTTAATAATAAAACATGTAATGTCGTTATAATGGTTCATGAACTTTCATGATAATTAAAAGTTATATATAAAATATTGAATACTGAAATGAAAAGATAACTTTTAATGATAAAATAACAATTATATAAAGAACAGATAAAATTGAAAATAAGATTATTTAATAAAAAAAATTTTTAAACATAACTGATATAGGTGTAGGAGAATGTTTTTAATGTTAAAATAGTCTAAAAAATGAAATTAATACAAAAGTTATCATCACATTGGTCTAAATATAAGCCATATTTATTTCCATATTCAACATTTTGTAAATTCTGAAACATGTCTTAATTACTTAAAACTGTTAGGATGAAAATACAGTTTTGTAGAAATTTTAATAATGAGATTCCTTATTAATTTTTAAGTATTCAAGTCAAAGAATATTTTTCAAAAATAATCAATTTCATATAAATTTTTTTACTAGTTTTATAATAATTTGATGAAAATGAAGATTTATATCCATTTCAAAGAATCATTTTGTTATTTTAAATAAATCTGTTTGTTATTGACATTATTATTTTCTCAAATTAGAAATCACTATTCTTCAAGTATACATTCCTCTAATATAGTTATCATATTTTCTTAATACAAACAACACATGTGCCTTTTAACCCATCTTATAATGATAAAATATGAAAATATTACTTCAGTTACTTATATATAAAATACAAAACTGTTCATAGTTGTCAAATCCATGTAGTACATAAATGCAAAGAGGTCTTAGTAAACATGTTACATGTGTTATTTTTTTATTTACTGAACTTCACTTATATAAATTTAGTCCTATCATAAATTTCCTTTTTTTAATAATACAATTTAATGATGTTTTTAATGATTTTCATCAAATATTTCTACCTATGTTAGAAAAAATTCATTTTTAATAAAGATATAAAAAGAATCATTTTCACTTTTTGGTGTAAAATAACAATTGTTAGAACAATAGTATCTAAATGTACTGTACTAAAATTATAACCTTGTTAATATTCTTTTGTTTCTGTTACGTAAACAGTTTATGCTAATATTCAGACAAAGATGGATAGCTGAGGCAGTTACCACTCTGGGCATATCAAGGCATCAGTCTACCACTCTGGGAAACTCCACAGGATTGAATATGGGTAGTCAAAAAAAAAAAAAAACTCTAGGTAGTGTATGGGGAGTAGTCTGTTATCTGTTACAGATATATCAGGCCCAGTCTCCCAGTCCCTGATATATATCTGTAATAGACCACACTCCCATTGTGGGGTAGCCAAACCATAATGGGACTGAAAAAAGACCATCTTGGTGCACAGGAGAAAAGAGTAAAGAAAAAAATATTCAGACAGAATTTATTTATTTATTTTTAAACAGTTTAATGAATAAGTGAATGTATAAAATATGGTGCATTAAAAAGTATATAATAAAATAAATTTTAAAAAATTGTCAAAACCAGTAAAGAATAATGTTATAACAAATAGAATAAATTCCAATACAAATCTGTATCAAAAAACCATTAAATACTATTAGAATTAATGAAAAATGTAAGTTGATGAGAATCAGCCATTTTGCATATTTTGAATAACCTATTTATTGGTTCCTTGATGAAGATTTTTGTTGAAATTATGAAATAAAATAAATTTTAAAAAAAATTACATTTTCATTTCTAGTTTGTTCAAGAATTCCCGAATATGCTCTCCAATTTCTTTTGATAATACCAACAATTTTACCAAAAGGTTTATTTTCTTTTAAACTCTGGAAAATATAAATATAAATCTTAAATCGTATTCTTCACAGTTTTAATATAATTTAGTCATTATTTTTTTTATTTTTAAAAGTATACCTTCACATCACCAGAAATTATTTTCATTTCTTCTTCAGAAAGCAACTCCACTGCAACTATATCATCATGAATTGCTCTATTAATGTTCTTTTTTCCATTAACTACTACCTAAAAATATTTTATTTAAATATTAAATAAATACTATTACATATTAATTTATTTTAACAAAAGTCTTCTTATATCATTCACAATTCTTATAATAATAAAAAAATTTTTTAAATCACAGAATATATTCTATAAATATATGAACTGGAATTAAAATTAATAAATTTCTATAAACTTTTGAGAGTATTTATCTTATTTCATCTGTCATTTTTATATTTAATCATAGCTTAATAAAATATTAATACAATTAATATTAAATTATAAAGGTGTGTTGTGAATTCCAAAGTTGCTGGTGCATTTTGTTTCAATCTTTAGTGATATGAAGAAATTCTTTGTGTTGTGCTCTTGGAAATGTATTCATTCAGGAAAAGAGGACATTATTAATCTAACACAAATTCTTTTACTTATTTCTGGAGTGGAACCTAACCCCAATCTCTTACAAAGAACTCTAGCAAACATGGTCAAATTACACAATGACTTTTTACTGACAGGTTATGATAAAGTAACATACTGTCTTAGAACAAATCAACTATAGGTATCCCTTGCTTAATGCAGGATTTGATTAATGTGCAAAATTAATTGTGGCAATCCCTTTATGTAAATACACAGCAAAAGTTTTAATTTACATGGCTTTACCAGCTGTCTTTACTTAACATAGATACTGTGTGTATTTTGATGAATGCAATTTTGGTATACATGGATGGATCAAGGAATTAATTAACTGTGTTAATCAAGGGATAATGTTGAAAATTTTTAACCAATTCTCTCATTATAAGATTCAATAAATTAACATTTGACAAATCACAAAAAAACAATTCTGCAATTGAAACTACACATAGTCAAATGCTTATAGTAATAAATTGAAATTGTTGGGAATTAAAAAACAAAATTTTATTGATTGATTTCTCTCAATTTAAACTTGAAGCAGATATTATCAGAATTACAGAAACATGAGTAACTTCTGAATTGTTTTATAAATCAAACACATTCAAATATTATATAATAGAAAATGTTCTAACTCAGACACCAGTAGGCCCAAATCAACCCAGTATAGGAATATACTTTTTTATTAAAAATAAATTGATGTAAATCCTCCAAATTAAAAAATCTGAAAACATTATAATGTTATTAGTTTGTAATTAAACCTGACTTTGATAATCTAAGGCAGGGGTTCCCAACCTTTTTCTTTCACTGACCCCCTATTTCGGGCTATACTCTTCAACCAACCCCCTTAAAATTTTTGTTATTTCCCAAGATTTTGTGTAATAGCATCAAGTATTACTCAAGAAGTATCAATATCAAGTAAATTATTAAATCAGTTAATGAATTTCCCACATGATTGTTATTACTATTTGAAAATTATTATTATTTGAATTTCGGGCTATACTCTTCAACCAACCCCTTAAAATTTTTGTTATTTCCCAAGATTTTGTGTAATAGCATCAAGTATTACTCAAGAAGTATCAATATCAAGTAAATTATTAAATCAGTTAATGAATTTCCCACATGATTGTTATTACTATTTGAAAATTATCTGAAATTCTTGAGAAAGTACAATAAGTATCTAATTTTTTTTCCATCTAATTTCAATTGACCCCTTGAGCTCTATCAACCCCTAGGGGGTCATGGAATTTCAAAATTCCATGACCCCCTAGAGGTCTATATCAACCCTGTTGGGAATCCCTGATCTAAGAAATAAATTAATGATTATGATAGTCATTATATTCCACCAGATTTTTAGATATATTAAAAGAAATTTTTTAATCTGTGAAATTATGGCAGCACATTACCCATATATTCTTTTACTGGAAAACTTTTAACTCCCATATTGAGAAATATTCATTTTTGCAATATGGGAGTTAAAGTTTCCCACATTATAAATGAGTATAATTCTGAATAATTCTGACTCTGAAGAGATGAACATTCTGATAAATCTAACAATAGATCAGATGTACATATCAAATGGTTGTATCAAATCAGATTATCCAACATAATTTACTTGCATAGCACATAATTGAAAATCCATAATTGATTTTACTTTGTTTTGAATTCCTATTGAATGAATGCAAAGATTTTAGCATATGATGCTTCACACTATTTTCCTTCTATTCAGATGGAACAGAAATTCTTGATGACATTGGAAAAAACAGATAAACAAACTTAATAACAGTTACAAAAATGAAAATTATAATATCTCAAGATATAAGAATGAAATAACAAATAAATTTAATTGTCTTCCAGAAATAACTGATTCTAACTGTAGTGAAATTTATGCACTTATTGAAATTATTTTACAAATTCAGAAACTATTTTGACTAATGATAAAAAGAATAGTAAATTCTTTTGATCAACAATTCTTAAATTTTATTTCAATACTAGCTGTTACCCGCGACTTCACCCGCGAAAATTTTGCAAGCAAACCCCATTTATATTCAGTATTTCAACAACCATAGTAATTGTTATATAACACCTACCGCTGAGAATGATCAGAATTGCCGAGAATCAAACGAACTATTTTCAATTTGATCAATTTTCTGGAACGTTTACAATCGTTCTATAATCAAACCAATATGCAATAACAAATTCGAATTTAAAATGGTTCGAACATTTTTAAAATTGAAATAGATATAAATATTTATAACAATGTCTGAAATGTTATTAATTTAATACACCTAAGTACTCGATGAAGACTATATCCTCTCCCTCTCCCCGAGGGAGAATTTCGAAAAATCCCTTCTTAGCGTGCATTCCCATGGTATACCCTACTAAAACGCAGATAAAAACGAAAAACTGCATCTAAAATAGTACAGTAGAAGCCGTTCTTCCGGTTAAGACTTAATCCTCTCCCTCTCCTCCCCGTGGGGGAATTTTGAAAAATCCCTTCTTAGTGTGCATTGCCATGGCATACCCTACTAAAATGCAGATAAAAACGAAAAATCGCATCTAAAATAGTGCAGTAGAAGCCGTTCTTCTGGTTAAGCCTTAATCCTCTCCCTCTCCCCCACTCGGGGGAATTTCGAAAAATCCCTTCTTAGTGAGCGTTTTCATGACATACCCTAACTGTCTACCAAATTTCACCTCTTTAGGTTCAGCTGTTTGCTCTGGGCGATGATGAATCAGTGAGTGAATGAATGAGTCAGTCAGGACAAGCAATTTTATATATATAGATTGACTCCAGCAGTAATCTTCCAGAAATAAATTTTGATTATATGGTTAAACTTTTTGAGCACTTTCCTAAAATTTTAGTCATCCAACCATCTTTAACTTTCAAATCAATCAATAATAAATATCTGGATTCAAACGTTTCAATAGAGAAATTAGACAACTCAATTTAATAAGATGCATATTATTACCGGGTAATCTTTGCATTCTGACTAAATTTCTCAAACTACTACCCCATTTAGCAAGAATTAAGTCACTTAACCTATTCAACTCTTTCTTGCCCAGCTTCATGAAATTCTGTTTGGCTTTGTATGTGTGAGAGTAGCCAAGGACGTAGATCTCAATCTACGCCACTTACGGGCACTAGTCGGTAAGACCAGTTCTCTAGCTTTAATAGGAGAGCGTTATCAAAATTGATCCGAACGGCGAAGTTCCGATGTTCATCAGGTTCCCGACACCAGTTTGTCAATTTTCTCGTTGCGCGGACAAACACGCGTATGAGATCTGATTCGGAATCAATTTAAGAGACATTTAATTAAATTTAACAAGAGTAAATTTAATAATTCAAAACAAAACGAATACAAATTACAACGAACGAGGGATATCAATAAGACAATTAAGCCACACGAGATATAGTCTAAGACTTATTCTATACTGATGCGCGATCGAGAGGGAGAGCTCACAAAATTGGTATAAAGCATACAACCTGTTTAGTTGTCGTTCGTCTTCCTCTCTGTAGGTAAGGGACACCTTGTAGATAGAGTTCATTTACTTCTTCGTACGGGAGATCAATACGTGCACAAATATAAAAGTATCTTTACTAAGTTCAGACTCGGGACTTAGTCTAGGGACTCATTTAAGGGCGTTGGTCATCAGGAGGAAACCTGTGTGGAGCTTGATGCTTAGGATCTGTCGAAGAACCCCCCGTTGAACTCCCCGAATTCGGACTAATTTCCCTTATATCTCCTGAATTTCGACCAATCATCGGCCAGTAACTCTTTCATGAGAACGGACGAAAGGGGAACGAATGAGGGGTAACCATTTCCCATCTGAGTGAGATTTTTAACCAGATAAGGGAAAGTCAGAGGATGTTCTCTTCTGTGAAAGGAAGTAGCATCTGTTATCTGGTTTTTTCCCACGTCCAAAACACTAGTTTTTCACAAAAATGAAGTAATATTTTGTGTCAATATTTAAACATATTTAATAAAAATTATTAAATTAGACCCAGGGCCTTTCAGATCTCACATATGCTATTTAAAAAGGGAGATAAATTTTCTCCCAAAAATTATTGACCAATAGTCTCTCCTTTCAACTATAAGAAAATGTAAATGGAAATTTTAGCTAAAAAATTTCAACTAACAACTAAAGAAATCACATATTTATAAACTGAATAGTAGGGTAAAAAGTAACAACCAATAACTTGTTATATTTGTGCTCAGTTCTAAAAGTATCAAATATGCCCTTGCATGTAAAATTATATTTAATTCATTAATAAATTCAATTATTTACTATGCAAATCCAGTTTGGGGATTAGAATATCTATTTAATCTGAAGCATTTTCACCAATTTTTTTTACACCAAAGAAATGATAAAGGAAAGAAGAGATTAAATACTAATCAATTATAACAAACTAAATTCAATAAAATACTGCAATCATTTGGTGTAATTGAAAGTTTATATGAAAACTAGCAAATAAGCCTTGCTTTGCTTGGGCAAATGATTTGTATGATTTGGTAAATGTTGTATGTTTGGAAATTAAGTTCTTACTATCAAAAACAAAAAATTGCATCTAAAATAGCACAACAGAAGCTGTTCTTCAGGTTAAGTCTTAATCCTCTTCCTCTCCCCTATAAGGAGGGAGTTCCAAAAATCCCTTCTTAGTGTGCATTCTCATGGCATACCTAACTGTGTACCAAATTTCATTTCTAGGTTCAGCAGTTTGCTCTGGGCAATGATGAATCAGTCAATCAGGACGTGTAATTTTATATATATAGATAATATACATAATTGGATAGACAGTTATACATTGTCACTTGACTCAGCAACATCCCATATATAACTGAAGATCTAGATAGTCTATGTTGATCTACTTACCATCCTTGGTATCTAAAAGTAATGACTATACTTCATCTCAACCACACAAAATGAAATCCACAGAAATCAATATAAAAAGATTAATTGCTCAACTGTGATTAAACAAAAGTTAATTACTGATTGAAAATGTAAACATTAACTTTTTAACTACAAATTGCTATTGGTTTAACCCTAGTGATTTCTCAATATTACACATATTCAAGGATTGCAAGAAACTCAGAAATACAAGGATCATTTAAAATATCACATATTATTCAACAAGGCACAATGTATGCTTTAAGAGAAAACCTAAACAAGCTATTAAATTACCAGAATGCAGTGATTTTTCTCCGCGATAGTAAAATACTACAGCCTATATCACACCCGAAAATTTAAAACAATACGTACTGTACAAGTCACAGGGAAAACTTGGAAATAAGTAAAAGTACAGGCATACCTCGACTTACGTCGTTTCGAGTTACGTCGTTCCCGATTATACGTCGCTTGTTAAAAAAGTATATGGAAAAATAAAAATCAAGTTTAAGTCATTTTATTCGACTTTACGTCTGTCCGCCACAAATATTGAAGTCGTAATATCACTAGATAAACGTTTNAAATCCCTTCTTAGTGTGCATTCTCATGGCATACCTAACTGTGTACCAAATTTCATTTCTAGGTTCAGCAGTTTGCTCTGGGCAATGATGAATCAGTCAATCAGGACGTGTAATTTTATATATATAGATAATATACATAATTGGATAGACAGTTATACATTGTCACTTGACTCAGCAACATCCCATATATAACTGAAGATCTAGATAGTCTATGTTGATCTACTTACCATCCTTGGTATCTAAAAGTAATGACTATACTTCATCTCAACCACACAAAATGAAATCCACAGAAATCAATATAAAAAGATTAATTGCTCAACTGTGATTAAACAAAAGTTAATTACTGATTGAAAATGTAAACATTAACTTTTTAACTACAAATTGCTATTGGTTTAACCCTAGTGATTTCTCAATATTACACATATTCAAGGATTGCAAGAAACTCAGAAATACAAGGATCATTTAAAATATCACATATTATTCAACAAGGCACAATGTATGCTTTAAGAGAAAACCTAAACAAGCTATTAAATATAATATAATCTAGATAATTATGTTATCAAAATTATGAAAGGTAAATTGTGATATTACTAACTAAATTTAAGGATTTTCTAAATACAAGTAATAAAAAAATTGTTGGAATTATTGTACTAATGTTTGTATAAAAATTTTTTGCTTTAATATTTGTAACAGGCAACAGGATATTATTCTTTTTGCTAATAAAGATAATAATAATTATAATTAACTATTTATTAACATTAAATATTATTAAAGATAAAATAAAACAAACATCAAATCCTGAACTGTTCTCTGCAGAAAATTAATCAACAAAATAAAATATCACAAATTAACAGAAAAATTTTTCAGATATGAAAATATTACATAAATATATATCAACTTATAATACACTGTAGTAAAAAAATTTCTTTATTATTATACTTACATAGTCTGTCTCATCATCACTATCAGAAATGAACACAAAACCTTTGGTTGCATTTTCTCTCATTGCTTGAAATTTTCCATGAAGTAATTTTCCACTTTTAATTCCTGCATGGATGTCTTGTAATGTCAAATGCATTGGATAAAGTTCATCTTTAGTACCAATCTTAAAAACAATAATAAGCTTTCAATTAATTAATAATTTTAAAAATTAAATGATATTTAAAATAATGAAAACTTAGCAAAAAATTAAGTTAATCAAAATATTAAATTTTTTTATCACATAATAACCAAGCTTACATAAGTATATAAGCTTCTGTTATTAAATTATTTTGAACATAATTATTCATTTATATATAAATAACATTACCAGCAGTAATCTTCCAGAAATAAATTTTGATTATATGGTTAAACTTTTTGAGCACTTTCCTAAAATTTTAGTCATCCAACCATCTTTAACTTTCAAATCAATCAATAATAAATATCTGGATTCAAACGTTTCAATAGAGAAATTAGACAACTCAATTTAATAAGATGCATATTATTACCGGGTAATCTTTGCATTCTGACTAAATTTCTCAAACTACTACCCCATTTAGCAAGAATTAAGTCACTTAACCTATTCAACTCTTTCTTGCCCAGCTTCATGAAATTCTGTTTGGCTTTGTATGTGTGAGAGTAGCCAAGGACGTAGATCTCAATCTACGCCACTTACGGGCACTAGTCGGTAAGACCAGTTCTCTAGCTTTAATAGGAGAGCGTTATCAAAATTGATCCGAACGGCGAAGTTNTTTATGTATATTATTATCTACAGTTCATTTCATATTTCATAATAAAATATAATAAATATATAATAGTTGAGTAACTGATTTTGTTGTTAATCAAATAACATTAGTATTTATGTTTATTCTCTCCTTTTTTTTATTGCATAATAACTTGTAAATACTTAATGCTACTTTCTGACTTACACAATACTTAACCTACATTAATTCAACTTTATGCAAATTTTTTCTGGCTAATGCAAACTTAAAAAAATTGTGGAAAATATTTTGCACCCCATAGGAAATAAATGGAGGACCTGATCAGACAGTAATATGTAGACGGTGTAATTCTATAAGTCAAGTGCCTTAAAAATCATATATACAGAATTCATTGTGTTTATATTGCAACTCATTCTTGTTTTAAATAAAATATTGAATATGCTCTATATAGTGCTTCTGGTCCCTGCACACTCCTACAATGATGCCTATTCAGCCAATATCTTGTACTTCTGATATTATTTTTAATTAAAAAATGTTTGTATTGACATTCTTCTTAATCTTGTCATTGTACATTTCCAATCATACTTTTTGCAATGTTCTGAACATAAGATTAAAAAAATTTGAATAAGTATTTCTATTTACATGTTTTCAAACATTTATTTTTGCTTCCATCAAGTACAGAGTATATAATTGTGAATGCTGTATAAGCATTTAGGTGAATTCTGATTTACATAAAGTTCTATGGAACTGTTACATACTTTTTTGGGAATGGCTTAATCAATTTACATTTATGTGTCGAAATTCAAATCAAATGACAAAGGTAATAATGATTGGTAAAAAGATAAAGGTAATAAATATTTCTTTTTTTGTGTATACAAAATATCTGTGGCAGCACCTGTATACAGAAAGAAATGCATTTATTAAAAATGTTAATTTGTTTTAACTAGAAACATTCTTTATTTTCTCTATAATGTTCCTGATAAATATACTGAAGCTTAACCGAATAAATTTTTTCAGTCAGTATAGTCTATATTTGTTTGTTACCAAAACATAATAAATTTCACATAACAGCATATTATACTGTAAATTTGTTTGTATCTTGTGACATGAAATCTGTATAAATATTTCTATAAATTATTACTTTACTGTTTACAAAGTTAGTAAATTTTATTCAGTGTTAAACTGAATAAAATTTAAGAAAATTAAAGTTAAAGAAAATTCTTAAATTTTTCTAATAACTATATACAAAATATAATCAAGATAAATATATTTTTATAAAATATCTTTCAAATATGATCATAATTAAAATTCAGTAATTGAGGTAGTTCTGAATAAAACTTGTTTATCAAAATGTTTCAAAGTATATAATTTTACAAAAGTAACAAACAAGAAATGAACTAGAAAGAAGAAATTAAATAATTTATATAAAAAGTATGAAACTATTATTTAAAAAATATTTTATAATGCCTTTTATTAAAAAATTTGCAGTTAAATTTTTAAAATATATATGGTATTTTACCTGTTTTGAAATGGATTCTTCTGATAAAAGAGCCAATTTGTCCATCAGATCTGGTCGATGCTTTATGCAATTTATGTATTCTTTAACTAAAAGAAATAATTTTTATTAAACAACTCTTAAATCTTTATCGGCAAAATTATTTTTAATTGAATGTTTTCAGCTATCTAAGTAGCCATCTTCAGGATTAAAAGAAAAAAGAATAGAATAAAACATAGAACAAATTATATGGAATTTGAATTAACTCAAATATAGTGCATGATCTTAATGAGAATTACAAATAAAATAAAGATGTATAGCTTCATTAAACAATTCTTTCTAATAATTTCTAATAGCTTTGTAAAATTATTTTACTCATTATTTGGAATATTTGTATAACAGATGGGAGTAACCAAAAAGGTTTATATTTTTAAACTAAAATTTATTTGTTCTGTAAAACAGACTGTCTGAAACTTTGGAGTAAATACATTTTAAAGTCTTATGTATCACATATTAGCTGTTCACTTTAACTGTTTAGCAAAATGTTAAAAATATTTTTTGAAATTACTAAATTTTGAGACTTCTTTAATATATTGAAAAAAATATATAGTTTCTTTTTCTATTTATAAAACACATCTACTGGTAAAGAAAACTATAAATTCTATCATATTTGGATATTCAAATGATCTTTATTGACTTACCAGAAAATGCCTTTAAACCTTCTTCTTTAGCTTTCTCTAGGTTTTCTTTGTCATTTGTTAAAAATACAATATTCACAGGTTGAGATGAACAATATTTACAAAGATGAGTCATATACCATTTTGTTGCAGTACGAATGGCACGATCATTTCTATCATTAATTGATTCTCCTTTATCACGTTCAACAAATGTATCTCTAAAAAGAATAATAATGATTTACTTATCTTCTAAACATTACATTAATTGATGCATCAAAATGATGTAATGATATTTGAAAAAAAATCTTTTATAACTGGTAATCTGAATTCAGTATTACAATTATCAATTTAATAGAAGAATAAACTGTTTGCTTTGTAAAAAATATATAACATGTTTTTAAAATACACATTACATATTATATTAAATTTTTAAATCTTGATATAGTATTTTCTTTAATTCTATTCTATAATTAATTAAATGATTTAACATAAGCTAATGATACAGCTGGATTCTTATCTAACTACAATATGGCTAATTAATTATTAGGATATTAAGTAATTTGGACTAGAGGATGATGGTTAAGCTGTCATCCTGTAGAAGTGTATCGGGTTTGGTTTTATAAATAATTCAGTATATATTTAATAATTTGATAAATATTAATAAGTTAAATGTTTCAGAATGTCTAAATTTTTATCAAAATTTTCACTTACTTATGATGTTCATTTATAAAAACATAAAAATGGCGATCTTTGTTGCTCCAAATTTTTTTCAGGCGATAATATGATGATGAATGTCTATGAGCAACTTCTTTCAACACTGTTTGCAACAATATGACATTTTGAAACACCGGATCTTCCAGAATATCCATCTAAAACAATATATATACAATTATATAATAAATTATCATTATTGCTTATCTTAACTTAACATATAAGCCATTTTTACTTATAAACAAAATAAGTATAAATACAGTGAGTGATCGGTTAACGAACATAATCCGTTCCAAGATTTTGTTCGCTATCCGAATTGTTCGTTAACCGATTATCGATTTACCATAGGTTTCTATGGGAATTTGATTAATTCATTCTGGAGACCTTAAAAAATAAAAAATATATACCTTCTTACTACGTTTATTTATATGTAATAATAAAACTACATACATACACAGTGTTGCGTTTAATTAGTAATGTTTTTTCTGTTTGAAAGGGTTAAAGAATCTGTCTAATGTCGATTGCTTTTCTCTCTTCTTCATGATTTTTCGTAAGTAATTAATAGCATTGTAATTGTAGAGGTCCCCAAGCCTCAACATGGTTTGGATGCCATTCTAAGACCGTTGTTCTGACATCCTCCCACTTCTACAAAGGATCTTTAATAACAGATATCGACATTAATCCTCTTTTTCAGAAGAAAACATATCTTGCCGAGTTTCTTGGTGTTCTTCATTCAAAAGTTCTAGGAGTTCTTCTGTCGTCAAATCCGTTTCAGGTTCCATTACGAACTCTTCGATATTCTTTATTTCTCAGAAGTGATTTTTGTTACTGCTTTAGCTGCTGGAGTCTTTTTGATTATACAGCATTTTTCTTAAATAAAATTGAACTGAGGCCTACTGTAGACCTGTTCACGCCATACTGCCCAGCAACATTAGGCATCTTCTGCCCCCTCTCTACCTTTGCTATTATACTCTCACCTTTCGGAAAGAACAGACGCAAAACTTAACAAGTGCCTACCCGACAGTCTCGCGAACACATAAAAGAATTGTTTTGTCAGAAAAATAAAAGGCTGGAATTACAAGGGAGAGTTTCAAAGTTCGGAAGAATTCTATATGATCGGTATATACTGGGTTGAGCGTCGATGTCGACATCTCCTGCACTCCGAAAAGTTTCGAATTGTTGCCCGAAGACAAGGGAAGGCCAATCGGTATTCATTATTTTACATCACTTCTTCTTGTATTTGTTCTGTGGGGTGTTTGTTATCCGATCATGTGTTCGTTGTCCGAACATAAAAATCTTTCAAATTAATCTTTCTGATTGGTTTGAACATTAAAAAATGTTCAAACCAATCAGAAGTAATTTGAAATTAGCTTAATATTTAAAAGAACAAAAAGAGAAACAAAAGTAATATAGTGAAAGAGTTTGGAGTGTGGCCTCAACATTATACATATAGTTGAGAAGTTAACAAAATTAAGATTGCTGTAGAATCTGGCTCAAAGTAGATGACAAAAGTGGGTTTAGGGGACAAAATATTAAGATGGCAATTACTTTTGGAATGGTTTTGCATGATCAGGAAGAATAATGTGTTAAAACAGTAGGATTCAATATAAGGGAAACTTTGGGTGCATTTACTTCTGAGCTAATTTTACTATCAGCACGCTCAGCCTGTATACTTTCGTCTGAGTGCCATGCTCATTGGCGTTTACTTTAGAGCTATGTGACGTCATGATTAGCAAAATTGGCAAGCTCGGAGTGCTAGCTAGTTCGTTATCGAGCTTTGTGCTAATTCAATATGGATGCTCTCATGAAAAAATTACTTTCTGTACAAAGTTCGTTTTCGAAAAATAAACAGCAGAAAATATTTTTATTGGTAAATTTCAATTATTTGTTGTGTAAAATGTTTACAATCCTTTTTTTTCATTGTAAGGTTCAATAGCTTTAGATGATTTTTTCATAAACAGAGTTAATTAATGTGAAAAAAAATTAAGTTCGATTCATTGTTTATGATTAAAAGTGAGGTTTACCTAATACGCATTTGGAATCTTCAGAAATGTTATGTTCAGAGCATTAAATAAATCGTAAATGAACAGCATTAATAATAATCCAAAATTACATAAGTTTGTATACTTGAATGAATTTTCACTTACATATGGGAAATGACTTCTCGAGAAATTGTATCATTTGAATACCATTTTTTCATTACAAACTAAACTTATATGATGACAGAGTAATACTTATTTCTATTGAAATAGTCTACTGCTTCTTCAGTTGTCTTAATAGCCATATGCTTTTCATCAATAGAGCCTCTAATTCCAGGAAAACTAGATTGGGTATAAAAAATTCCATTATTCTTACATCATCCTGCTGTGTGCTGGCCAAGAGATCATTTTTCATTTTCATTTAACACTAACTTGTAAGAAAGAATTAACAACTTCATTTAAAATATTCCACGCAGTCCATCTAAACATATTAAAATGATCGCCAATACCCTTAGAGGAAGGAAAGAAAGAAAAAGTGTTTTGCATTTAATATCAATCATTTGTTAATTTTGAACTCAGTTTAGTTACACCACAACAAAACAACGTCACATCCATTCACTGGGTAAAACAATTGCTTTAAATATGTATTATATGTATGTATAATCTACTATTCTCTTAAAAGCCGCTTTTGAGGAGACACGGGTTGTCTTCCAGAGGAAATAATTTTTCGGTGTCTATAATTGGGCTTATTTTTTAGAGGAGAATTTCAAAACATTCTCTTGTAAGTCTAAAGTTGTTTAAAATCAGATGGCCTATAAAAAGGTAGAGTCTCTTCAATAAAAGTTTCTATCTTTTTTATTTTACCTTACTTTTCTTTTTTCATTTTTCTACAAATATATCCACAATAAAATCATCCTCGTCCGATTCGGAATCAAGTAGTTATATCTGTAATGTAACATTTAAAATAGCAACTTTGACAATATTATTTGCAGGAAACCGCCATATTTCTTGTTAGCGTTTACTTTTGAACTGGACAAGTAAGCACAAATACACATGCTAATGACGTCACTTCCGATGTTCAGAAGTAGCACTATTAGCTCAGAAGTAAACGCACCCTTTGTCAGTGAATGTTGAAGTGCCATGTCTTGTGTTTTATTTATGGTTGTCTACAGGACCTGCAGTGAGTGTTCATTTCCTATCCAAATAGAATCTGAAGTATGCTGTCATTGTTTGAGATAATTGGTTCAGGTAATTTTATGACTTTGAATGAACATCATTGCATATAGTGGTTCTTAAAATCTCCCTCGTAAAAAAAACAAAACTTATGTCACTGTAGCAGTAATAAATTATACAGAATCCCATGATATTAAATTTTGTAAAGTTTTTTATTCGATTTTTAAATTTTCCTACCTGATGCAAAATAACATTCGTATCTGGAATAATATAATGTGATTCCTTAACGAGTTCACTCTGACTTTTTGGTTGCTTTTGCAACACAGGCGTTGATGCTTGGCATTGAGAACATAATTCAGAACCACACCAAATGTCCTCGCGAAGATAATGTTCACGAACAATTTTCATAATACTCCCTTTCTTCGTTTTCATCGCAAATGTCTTCGAGGCAATCATTTTTTGCTATTTTTTTATAGTAATATCAATAAAATGGTAAAAATAACAAAGCGATTAAAACACATGAGCATAAATCAAATCCATTACTTAAAAAAACCACGTGCACTACTTGTGTATATTCTAAAATATGGCAAATGCACGAGAGAAAAATATAGCCCAAAATCCACATATTCCATATTAAAAATAAATTATGCTTCTTTCTTTAAAATTTATCAAACTTTAAAATATTATTTTAGTTTATTATAAATATTTCACTTAATTACAGTAATTTTTGTAATATTTTTAAATTAAAAGAGAAAATACATTAGTTACACTATGGCGAAGCATCAGTGAAAGCATTCAACCCGACAAAAGTGCTGTAGCATAATGAATCATATTTCTCGATCACATTACTTTCCATCTAATGGGCGGATGGCCGGAATAAACCTATCGCTCTGAGGGACATAGATCGAAATCATAAACCTTAAGAATTTTTGGGAGGTGATCTATCCCGGATATTTCGGACCTATACGAAAAAAGGTGCCGGTACATTGTTTCTATGGGTGAAAACGGCAGAAAATCAATTTTGATTTCACTTTTGTTTTTTGCTTCATCAATCCAAGCTTAGTACACCTAGGTCAAATAAAGTTAATTAAAAAGATAACTCTAATTAAAAGTCAGGAGGGACACAGGTGGTAATGATCCTTTTCCATCCGATCATCTATAAAAATTTCCTGATAATTGAACGCGAATTTAGTCGATAGATAGAGAAAAGGATCCTAATAGCCGAGGTAGCAAAATCCCAAGCTTTGGATAAGACAACGCGACACAAAGGCGATCTTCCAAGAGGGATGTGCCTTCTGAGAGAACCTTCCACGGGAAAGTGGCCTCTATTCAGATGTTGGACACGCAAAGAAACCCGGAAAATTCCACACGGCCAGCCCTTTAACCAGGAGCTAACCCATGACTGAGTTCAGTGGTTTTATTCATTTGTCACTGGCGATCCTTATCGAACTGAGAACCCGAATTCAAATCATGCTTGGATTTTCATGAATTTGTCAAGACTAAGACTATTATGCAAGCCCTTAGTGCAGTGTTTTTCAACCGGGGTGCGGTGGCACCCTAAGGTGTCACGGCACCCCTGTTGGGGTGTCGCAAAGTTTAGAGCCTTTAGGCATTTTCTTGGAAATTTACTTAAGTGTAGTTCAAGATAACTCATTGTCAGTTCTATTTTGCTACGAGATATCTAGTAAGCAAAGAAACTATCACTAATCGCATGTTAATGTAATGTTCTACGCTACGTGTACGCACGACTTGTCACGAGTTCGCCCAAACCACATTGCTTGGCCTTCACGTTCCCAGTCCCAGTACCAGGCCAACCACCAGAGAAGAACGACGTGGACACTTGTGTCTTGTATATACTTTAAAAAGCATTGCATTGTACTTTGAAAAGCGTGTGGTTTCAATCACAAAGTAGGTGCATATTACAGTATTTTCATAGTATTCAAAAGCAATGATGACAAATAAACAATTTTTTATCATTTTTTTAATTTAAATTTTTTAAATTGATATGAAAAAGATAAGAAAAAAATAATGAAATATTTATTTTATATATGCATCAAAATAGTATAAAAAAACTTAACAAAAATTGTTTATCAATAAAATGATAATATAAAATGATGATATATTTGATAATAAAACTATATTTAAAAAACAATAGCGAGACTATTATTTTACATGTAGGTATTTCGACAAAATTCAATGAACTTAAATTTTGATTTTGAACACGTAGAAACACTTTTGCGTTGCGCGTAATATTCGTTTTCGCAAAAAAATTCATCTGGCCCATTAGTCCCCCCCTTATTCAGATTCTAGATCCGCCGCTGGTCAAGAATGTCACGATTTGTTATTTTTCAATTAGGTGTGCCACTCAATGAAAAAGGTTGAAAAACACTGCCTTAGTGTCTTATTGTAAACCTGACTGAATTTTTAATTAATATGAAAAACAGTCGTCTGTCCACAAAATAGAAAGAAAGAAAGAAAAAAAATCCGGAGAGAAACGTGATTAGTGGACTAAAATAAAAATATATACAGTAATTAAAATTGTAATAATACTTTATATATATGAGATATCATTAATATAGTTATATTATTTTAATTTTAAATCTTGGGCTATAATTTCCAAATAATGAAATGATGACAAAGCGCCATCTGTCTTTTATTAATTCTTGTGTTCTCGTTGTAAGATGGCGGAACAGGTATGTGTGTTATTTGAAAATTTATATTGCTTAATAGAAATTTGACAATATACTAATTAAATTTTTAAATCAACAACTTTTATAAATGCGAATTAGGATGTAATTAAGTACATAATGAAGTAATTTATAATTAGTTTTATTTCTAATCTATTCAAATACATGTGTTAGTCTTAAGCCTTACAATTTGCCACGTGTTTTGTAACTTCCATAAAGAAAGTGATGCGGGATGCCGAAATATTTATCTCATCTTTTTATTACAAACTATTTATAAAGTAAAAAACGTTTCGGGATAATTTTATGTGACAAAAAAATATGGAAATTTGTAACGAACATGTAAAATGTGTTAAGCCTAATTAGCCGATAAATTTTCTCGTATTTTTTGCCTGGCGTTTTCATATCAAACAATTTAGGATTTTTTAAAAATAATTTAAATTTTATTAAATAATTACACTGTTAATCTGCTAAATGAATATTTATGCTGAATTTTTGCATACGGCAAATGCCGGTAGATATTTTTGGATACTTTGTTTATACGTAAAAAATATACCTAAATGATCTAAAACTAGATTCTTGATACAAGTGCAGTTCTGAATGAGACTGTTAAAGACTTTAACAGAGGTGTAGATCATGACCACAGGAGTAAAAAAGTCCAAGGAATTGATGCGATACATGTGATCCTTTACAAGATACAGCCACTTGAAATCAGCCTACAAGGTCTGTTCAAAAAGTATCGGACCTTTTTTTTTTCCGCGTAAACCAATGATGCGCGAGAGGCCTCCTTTTGTGGAGGGGACAGTCATGCACAGCCCTGAATTTTTTCCCACCTGCAGGAAGCGTCAGTCGTTGGCAATCGGCCTATGAGTGAGGTCAGGTAGTGTGCTCTCGTCGGATTCCACTAAGCTGGAAAATGACTGAACAACGTGAGCAGTGATATTACATCAAATTTTGCCAAAAACCTTGGCAATACCCAAGTGTAAACCATTCGCAAGATTCAGCAGGCTTTCGGGGACGATCCTCGAGGCCAAAAAAAGCACGGCAGGTCCGCAGCAATATCAAAGGTCATGTTGACAGTTTTTTCGACTCTCGTGGGATGGTGTGTCATGAGTACGCACTGCAAGGCCAAACCATCGCAAAGGAGTACTACCAGGAGGTCCTTCGTCGTCTTTCCGATGCTGTGCGACGCAAACGACCGGATCTATAGTCGATCAAAACTTAGCAGCACCATCGTGATAACGTATCCGCCCATTCTGTGCATCTGATTCGGGCTTTCGTCGCCAAACATAACACTCCTGTGGTTCGTCATGCTCCGTACTCTCCCGACATGGCTCCGTGTGACTTTTGGCTATTTCCCAAGCTGAAAAGGCTGCTAAAAGGAACCCGAATTTAGTCGAGAGAAGACATCGTGCAAAATCCGACAGACCGGCTGATGGCCATTCCAAAAGATGCGTTCCAGTAGTGTTTCCAGCAATGGCAGGTACGCTGGGAGAAGTGTATACATTACCAAGGAGACTACTTTGAAGGGGATTAGAGTTTTGTACATCAAAATCAATAAATTTATTTTTGCCGACCAAAGATCCGATACTTTTTGAACAGACCTTGTATTTGGATTTTGAAGACACTTAAAAATGGAGAGTAATTTAATCGAACTATTTCTCAAAACAATACTAAAACTCAACTGTTTTCCACTTTACCAGAGATGGATAAAAGTTCAAACATGAGAAATGCCATTTGCACCACCTCCTCCTGGGGTGCAATCAATCACAATGCATGTTCTGTTAAAAAAATTTGAGAGATTATACATTTAGAAACAAATGCCATCTTCCAAAAATCATCTGGATTTGGCTGTGACATTGAAAGCTTGAAAAGACTTTGGGTCACCAACTCCTGTTCAGAGGTCAAGTTGGAAGAAAGATTATTTGAACATTTTTTGTTGATTTTGAAATATGAATCATTATAGTGTTGCATAAGCAATATTAACTAGAAGAACGTGCAAATTTTTTCATTTAGAAGGCTACAAACTTTTTAAAAAATAAAAAAAGATTGCTGTAATGTGATCTTATATCTATTATTTATTGACTTCAAGCGAACCTATCAAGTATAAGAAAGAACAAGCTTTGATTCAATATGTAGGCTGGAGATTCTTCAGCAACTGATTGATTAAGATGATACTTAATTTCATTAATGCCCAAGTTAAAGTGCAGGTTGAGTTGTCCAAGTGCATTTACATTAATAATGATTTATAACAAGATGATGATCTTTTGTTTCAATGTTTAACATTTATGTAGGCAGTTTTTTTCCTGATGGTCCATAAAACAAAGACAAGTGTAAATAACAAAATGAATTTATTACCAAAAGTTAGGTACAAACATGGCTACTTTTTGACATAATCACCATGAAGATTGAGGCATTTGTCATATCTATGGACAAGCTTTGCAATATCCTCTTCGTAGAATGTTACCGAATATTTGATAATATTATAAAATGATATTACACTTAATCTAGCATTTAAAGATTCAACATTATTTATACTTTATTAGCTATAATCTATACCATTGTTTCTCAACCTCTAACGAATCGTCGCCCCCTTCAACGTAGTATCGCCCTCTTCAATAAAACCGTTATGTAGTATTGCCCCCTTCACTACAAAATTTTGATGCCGAGGGACAAGGCTAATGCCAAATTCGCATTGAATAGACTAGTGACTAGTATAATGCTATTTGTTTAATTATTGTACGATATAACAAATAAAATATCTAATTATTCTTAATATAATGTTTTACTATATCGCCCAGAAAATTGGTTTTTGCCCCCAAAATATAAATTGTTACTAATCGCCCCCTCAACATGGAAAAACATATGGGGCGATATCACCCCCATTGAGAAACACTGATCTATACTAATATTATAAAGAGGTAAAGTTTGTAAGTTTGGATGTAGGGGGTAATCTCCGAAACTACTCATCCGATTTCAAAAATTCTTTCACCAATATTTAGAATGTACCTTCAGGGTGGACATAGGCTGTATATTATTCTGTTAATCATTCATATAAATTAAAATATATCATCTAGGATTAAGGCTTTTATGTTCAACAGATGGCACTAACTCCGCGAGTACGACAACCTAAGTTTGCTCTTCTGTGAGGATGAACTAAAGCAGATCATCTTTTATCTATCTATATAAATAAAAATGTAATGTTCATTTGTTTTTACTGATTTCTTTGAAACTTTGACACAACGTTGCATTCGAGTATGCATGTGTTTTTATATAATGTATGTGTTAAAAAATTCCCCCACTGTGGTGGAGATGGACAGGATTAAGGCTTACCGTGAAGAACTCTGCTTCTGTCTATACTATTTTGTGTGTGGTTTTTTCTGATTTTGATTGCGTTTTAATAGGGTGCATCAACAGAATATACACTAAAAAGGAATTTTTTGATATTCTCCCATGGGGAAGAAGGACACGATTAAGGCTTACTATGAAGAACTTCTGTTATACTATTTTAGATGCGGTTTTTTGCGTTTTAATAGGGTATGTCAAGAGAATGTACACTAAGAAGGGATTTTTTGAAATTTCCCCTGTGGGGGAAGTGTTATACATTTATAAGAGACTAGCAGATGGGCCCGGCGTTGCTCGGGCAAAAGTAACGATAGCGAAGATTAAGATTATTACGTTATAGTCAACCTCACCCGTTTTCATAGAATGCAAAAATTGGATCCCCCGTTTTCAGACTAATTAGAGAATTTTTACATGGGTCTAACAATATCTTCAATTTCCTGCAAAAACGAAAATCAACTGCACTTTCTCTTAAAACGTCGCTTTCTCTTAACAATTCCATTGTTACGTAACACGTCCATTGTTGACACTTCCATTGTTACTTAACACTTCTATTGTTGATGGAAGTGTTAAGCTTAATCCTGTCCCTCTCCCCCAGGGGGGCATTTCGAAAAATCCCTTCTTAGTGTGCGTTTTCGTGACACACCCTAACTGTGTACCAAATTTCAGCTTCCAACTCCTAACCATTTGGGCTCTGTGCTGATTATTATTATTATTATCATTATTATCAACTCATCTCGATTATATATATAGATACATTTTGAGCCACAACAACGCATGGCAGGGTCTGCTAGTCAGTTATATGGTTGAACAAAAAACTAAATTGTACGGGGAGTGACTGTTTGCACTTAGAATTTTCAAAATGATTCTCCTGAAAGATTTATCATCATAATTGAAAATAATTCTAATATTAAGTAAAGTAAAAATGGTTGATTTTGTTATAATGTTTCTTAATATTGTATTATTTTGTTTAATAAGACAATTTATTAATCTTTAAATAAATGTAATTATAATTTCTATAGACCGAAAGAGCATTCCAGAAACAACCGACGGTTTTTCTGAATAGAAAACCAGGATTGACCAAGACTAAATCGAAAAAATCATTGCGATACGTGAGAAATGTTGGACTTGGATTTAAAACACCACGAGAGGTATGTATAAATAATTGATATAAATGAATTTAAAATGTTTGTATATAAAATACAGCAAGTCCTTGCTTAATGTTGTGAATAGGTTCTAGGAAACTGCAATGTTAAGCAAAGAGGGCATTAATGAAACCAATTTTACTATTGGCTAAATGATATAAACAAGATATAATTCAATTAATGTTGTTTTAATTAGATCGTGTTCACATCCTACAGCATTTATTTTTAACCTTATAGAATCACTTTTACTGTTTATAAAGAAAATTTTGCAATGATAATTATAAATGTTTACAAATGTACAGTCAGACCTTGGGTTACAAATATCACTGTTTACAAACAATTTTGAATGCATATTTACTCCAGTTGTCATACAACAACTTGTTTTTCAAACAAGCTACGTGGCAGAACCAGCCACCAATGGTCAACTTCCTATATTTTCTATGTTAAAGAAAGTTGATGGCCCAACCAATCAACAGCAGAACTACTGAGTTATAAGTTAGTGGTGCAGAGATCATCTCATGCCATTAGACATCCTGACACAAATCATCAATGATGTAGTTATTCAAATTATAATTCATTATTCATGCAAGTAAGATACTACCACCATTTTTTGGTTGTTGAATTTAAATCAAATCAATTAAATAAACCAATTGATTTATTATATTGCATGTAGACAGAGTGGAGTCTATTTATAGCACTTTTTGTCAAGTGATGGTTTTGGTTTCGATATATATAAATAATAATATATTGTATTTGTAGGTATTTTTATAAATAAAATACAGCTAAAAAGGTTTAAAAAAAAGGCTGTTTTGTTTTGGAGGTTGAAAATAGATTAATCCATCTTACATTGTTTCTTATGGGAAAACTTTTTTCAGTTTGAGAACAACTTTTAGGAATGAATTAAGTTCATAAACTGAGGCTTGATTGTACTTGTATCTTTCTTTCTTCAACAATGTTAAGTATGGACTCTGTATATGTGTGACATAAAATTGTACACTTGAATACACAACAGTGTAGTTGGCAGAGCATTTTTCATATAAAATTGTGAATTTTGAATTTAAAACTAAAATATGCTTTTTTAATATTTGAAGACAAAATTTGCCCAAGTAGTGATTACTATTTATTAACTTTGCATCCCAGGCAATACATTTTCGGCGACTGACCTTCCTTTCTAGGCTACTAGCCGCCAAAAAGCTAAAAAGTGGCAAATTTTGTCTTCAAATATTAAAAATGAAAAGAACCATGAGATGAAAAAAAAATTTACAAATTATGACTGAACTATCATCACCAGGGGGAACCTTTTTAATCTACATTTTCCAGCGCTCACTTCTCTGTGGATAAAAGGTCGAACCACCCCAAAAGGGTACAGATGGTAACAAGAAAGACGTTCGTATATCACCAGTTTCAATTTTAGAAAATCTTTGTATTTTTAATTGGAAATTTTTGTGTTTTTAAAAAGGACTTTTTAGCTTTTTGGCGGCTAGTAGCCTAGAAAGGAAGGTCGATTGCTGAAAATGTATTGCCTGGAACACAAAGTTAATAAATGGTGATCCCTACTTGGGCGAATTTTGTCTTCAAATATTAAAAATGAAAAGAATCATCGGATGAAAAAAAAAACTAAAGTATGCTATTTTACAATTTAAAGTAATTATTGTTAAAATTATATAGATTATTGGAAATTTGTATTTAGGAGTAACAAAAAACAATTTTCAAATCGGATATTAACCTATCTTGTGTTGAAATTTTTCTCTGTTGTGTGCGGTCACCGTGTTGAATTTTTGTTGATGTTAAGCCTTTTTTTTTTTTTAATAATAATCATGACTACCATATCATTAAAAACTTTTTTTATTTTTTTATTTTGCACAAACAAAATAAATATATTGAAAAGTATAAAAACAAAAATTATATTTCAAAAGTTTGTTTTAATATAAAAATTATGATGCATAGCGACATCTAGTATCAAAAACATACTGATACTTAATGAAATATATCAGATTTAGCCTTGTGGGTCAAAGATCACGACCCCGATATATGTTGGGAATAACACAGGTGAGGTTAACAGCAATAGTTTACACATTTGTAATACTTTAGTTATTTTCTATATAAACATTTCAAAGCCCATTAGTTACAGTATATTAAAGCCAAACAATTGATAGTAATTTCTGAAAATACTTTTTTCTGAGTAGATTTCATTAAATTCTAATTTTTTCCTAATATTTTTGTTAATTTTTTAAAATTTGTTTAATAATTTATTAATTTGTTTATTCTTCTTTTGATTAATGTATAATAACAGCAAAAATAAATACATTTCAATAAAATGAAAAATGTAAATAAAATTACAGTGACATTAAAAAACTTTTTTCCAGTGCTATATATCTTACGTTTACATTTTGTGTAAGATAGCATAAAAGTTAGGAAAGATATAATTAATGGAAAAGTATTGGAAATGATTATATATTATTTAATTTACGAAATGGATTCAAGTTTTATTAAAACTAAAATTTGATGGAAAATTGTAGTATAAAACTACAGAATAAATTCTCTTATTTAATTATTTATATATTACTGAAACTGTTATGTAATTTTTTTTAATGACAAATGATGAAAAATCCACGACGGTCTACTGAAAAATTTTGTAGATATGTTATAACTATCTGAAAATGTCATTTAAAAAAATCTTAATAAACAAAAGTTAGAAGTGGTACTAAAATAAATTTTTATTTTTATAGGCTCTCGAAGGTACTTATATCGACAAGAAGTGCCCTTTCACGGGGAACGTCAGCATTCGAGGCCGTATTCTGAGAGGGGTGATAGTAAAAATGAAGATGCAACGTACCATAGTTATTAGAAGGGATTATTTGCATTATGTTAAGAAATATAATAGATTTGAAAAAAGACATAAGAATATGTCTGTTCATTTATCACCATGTTTCCGGTAAATTTATTTATTTTCTGCTTGCTATTAAATTTTAAGCCTGAAGTTTACGGTTTTAAAATAGTTTTATTTAATTAAACAGCTGATTAAGTTTGTGGGTGTCCACAAACTATTATTTGATGGCAGTTAGCTAAAACTGAAAACTTAATTATAAGAATTAGGAATTTTTATATTCTTAATAATCAAGTATGTACAATCTGGGAAACTATA
This sequence comes from Centruroides sculpturatus, assembly GCF_000671375.1. NCBI lineage: Eukaryota > Metazoa > Arthropoda > Arachnida > Scorpiones > Buthidae > Centruroides > Centruroides sculpturatus. Next base: position 347,163 of record NW_019385401.1, read on the forward strand.
TATACAAATAACTTTTTATAAGATAACTTATTCATATTATGGTGCAGACAATCATGTAATAATTAGTTTTGCTCATTTATAAGTAAATATTAAATTAAATTAACGCTCTCTTTAATTGAAAGTTATCATTATTTTAAAAACTTAAAATTGCAAAATTTGTTTGAAGTTTTTAAAATAATGATAATTCCTTTAAAAAATAGAAAAATATTTTAGAAAAAACTAAAAAGATTAAGAAATGAAAAGATGTTTAGAAATTATTATTTTCTCACTCATTACTGTAACAAGAATTGGTTATGTTTCTAATGGATTAACCAGAATATGAAAAAATGTAGCAGAGAATTGTAGCATTAGAAAATAAGGCAGATTCTTCATTTTATAGTGGTATATGGATGATAGAAAGAGTGTCAATTATTGTACAGTACAGATGCCAATATTCAGAGCCAAAAATCAACAGAGTTACGATAACTATAATGCCATAAGTGTTCATGCATTAAAAATAAAGTGGATGGTAATTGGTTAACTTGTAACTCTAACTCCTGATCTTCAATTAGGAATATATGGCAGTTTCTGGCATATATTACTAACTGGAAAACTTTCAGTTCAAAATAAGAATTACATCATTAACTAAAGACACTGTATGCAGATTAATTTCTGCAAGCACACTCCAAATAATAGGTTCAGAAAACTGCTCTCTTCAATGATTATAAGATGTGATTATTTCAGTCTAAATAATCATATGTATTACTATTTGTTGTAGTTTTGAGATAAAATAATCCTATCATAGGAATTAAGAAATTTTTGGCTAGTTATTCAAATGCAACCATGCAAGATTTAATTTTTTTTGTATACAAATGCATAAGAAATTTTGTACAGTATTTTTTTCAATTTCCATGGAGACTATGCCTTCTACTGAAAACTGGCTTAAAAAAAGGGGTATCTATCTATATTTGTTTCATGCAAGAACAATTATAAGAATTAGTCATAACAATTCTACAAACAAATGATCTCATTAAATCGTACATGAATACATGAATCGACATTTTCCATAAAATCATGATGGTTTTTTAACCATCATGATTTTATGGAAAATGTCAGTTTATCTGTCAAAAAATAAAAAAAATTAGTTAATCTGTATCTTTCTCTAATCTTATATTGTAATTAAGAATTTATTTATTTATTACATATATCAAAAAACAAACTAATTATTAAAAACTGTGTAATTAAAAATAAAAATTATAACAAATTAATATCAGTTTTAAAATACTTCTTATAAAAAATTAGAGCGATTAATGATGATAAATTATCATGACGGTCTCCTGAAATGTTTGATGAGTTATGATAACTGATTATAATTTAAAATGCAAAATATATACTTGAACTGTATTTTTCAGACAATATTTATTATTATTATTGTTTTCCAGAGATGTAGCCATTGGTGACGTAGTGACTGTGGGAGAATGTCGACCATTGAGCAAAACGGTTCGCTTCAATGTTTTGAAAGTTACCAAAGCAGCTGGGGCCAAGAAACAATTCCAGAAATTTTAATGTTTATTTTACAATGTATATTCAGATTAAAAATAAATACATTGTCTGATATCTGAAGTGTATTTTTTATTAAAACAAATGTAGTTATAAAATTATATTTTCCTGGATTCTAAGGAAGTGATGAATTAGAAACTAATTCATAGTTTCAGATTAATTTTAAGGCTTTTTTTTTTAACTCAAAAGTTAAAAAAAAACCTTAAAATTAATTTGAAATGCTTGTTACTTCATTAACTTTAATCATGTAACAAATAAAGAATAAAATGCCATGAAATTGGTATTCAACTATTTTCGTGCTCTAATGTACTGTACATAAATTACACTGGTGGTGTAAAAGTATTGCATACCTACTGTAAAATATGTACTTTTTGATAAATCTAATATTAATTTAACTGTGGTGGCATTTTAAATGTACAGGCATTCCAAAAAGCAACAGTGTATGTTGGACAATAGTGAATGTGAACTGAAATTGTGTGAATGATTTTTGCTAATTATCTGAATTAAAACTCAATTATTTTAATTTTGATAAGAATAGTGAAATTTTGGCAATTGCTTAATTGTTGCTAAGTCAGAAATAGTACGGAATCAATCATGTGACATGACATCACATTGAAACACTTGGCCTAATGTCCTGATTTTTACATTTGTGATATGGTCATTAGTTAAAATGAATGCAGTAAAGTGTAAGCAGCTAATCACTGCCACTGTTGATAAGTTGGGCTACCTCCAAAAATTGGGTTGAAAGTTCAAAATTTGCTTTGAGGATGTGTTATTAATTCTGCACCCAAGTGTACTGTAAAGCAGAGAAAACCAAAGAAGGTAATTTCCTCTTGAAAGGAGATTGCAGTCCAAAAACAACTGAATGTAGTTATGGACAAGCAGTTAAATTTACATTGGATTGTTCTGAACATGCAGGAAATGTTTTATTAGGGTTTCTGAAATGGGATCCTGGTTGTTTTTTTAGCCTGAGAAATTATCATCCTGGGAATCCTGCAAATTTCTTAAAAATTCACTTTTTTCTTATTTTGTGTTAAGGTTGAGGAAATTTTGCAAATAGGAAGTATAATTAACTCACAAACTGTCAGAATACATTTGTATTTATTAATTTTAAACTTACTTATTAGTTTTTTTAATTTTTGTTCGTTATGGCATGCCACAAATTGTCAATAATCAGTACGTAGCTTATTTGTGGCAGGACTCTGAAATTCTGTACTTGTCAGAACCTGTAATGTCTGGAACACTTGTGCTTATGCTGTCTTAATTTTTAACCATGCCCGGTAGATTCAATAACTGCATAATGTCAGGTTGTGCAAATTGGGCAAGGATACAAACAAGTACAAAGTTTGCAAGTATGAAGTTTTTCTTCATAAACCTGATTATTAAAGCCAAATGAATTGCTGAATTATCAAGCTATAAGCTTGATGCCAAGGTAGACAAATCAAGAATACTAGACAGCAAAAGAAGTACTACAATCTCAAAATCTTCCAGGCTACAAGTGAAAAAAACATATAACATCCATCTTCTCTTAAATGCATTAAAGATGATTCCACTAACATCAATTAAATCGGAAAGGGCATTCTCGGTAGTGGGACTTTACTAAAATAAGAATCAGATTGACTGATCAGAGTATTGACCATCTTTGCTTTTTAAAATCTTATAAAAGTTTACAATATTTTGTATTATATTGTATTTAAAAAACAAAAATTACCTTTTAAGAAGAATGATCTAAGTTCATTTTTTTAAATTTTTAACTCAATTTAAAGCATTTTGTTGTTGTATGCAGTTTCCAGCAAACTTTAATAAATTTTTTCTATTTGTGAAAATCTCTATGTAATTCAAAGGTAATTTTTAATATATATCTTATACAGCATTATTAATATGATTTTGGGGGTTGTAGAATGTATTAAATTACTTTAAAAATGAAAAATAATTATATTATTTGATTTCATGATATTTTGTATATCTGGGATCCCAGGAAACAGTTCACTTTTATCTTGGGACAAGCAAAAGACCAGGAAATGAGAAACCCTAGTTTTCATCATGAAAAAAAGTAGTGTCACAAAGTTCCTGATGGTTTTTTGGTGTAGGTAGACTAGATTCCCTTGTAGACTGTATCAAGCTTACACCATCTAAATTTTGTATTAACATAGAAGTACAGTAGTGTGATTTTCTAAAATAAATAGACAATTTTGGATAACCACACACAGTAAGGAAAAGAAAAAGATTTATATTTTTATTTTTAAGGTATTTAATTCAAGTACAATAGTAAAAATGAGTAAGGCATGATAGGTTAAGGTTATGATAAGAAATAAAATCTGTCTGGTTTATTGTTAAAAGACCCATTCAGTGGAATCTGCAAAGATACTTTGAATTCAAAAATACTTTGTCATATACTTTTTTCTAACTACTAAATCCTGGTTCATTTGATTATACAAATTAAAAGTTGCTTCAGGTTGCATTTCTAATCATACCAACATGAGAACCCAGACTAGTGCAAATTAATTAGTAAGAACATGATTTAATCATAATTTGATTTCTCAAAAAACATAAAGGAGAAAAGTTCCATGTCATAGATACAGTCAAGAAACTTCATAAAATTTTCCTACAGATAGTAGAGTGACACAACTCCCAAATAACTACTTGTCGAGGGAAATAGAGGCAAAATCGTAGATTGGAGCAACTAGCAACTTCACCAAAAAATGGGAATTTGAATAGCAGGAGTGGACCCCGAATAAAAGGCAAGAGGACACATGACAACAGAATTCGCCTGTTAAAATTTGTATGTGCCAATCTTTCTGACCTCCAGCCATTGACTGGACCTTAGCTGCTCCAAACTAACAAACAATTGATCAAAACCCATTGTGAATATTACTATTATGGTCTGGTGAATTCAAGACCCACCATAACAAGCAAAAGACTCTCTTTTCTTCCTTCAGGACATCCAAAGCTGACCCTCACCGATCCAGGTATTTACTGACGTGTCCAAATTTGTAAACACACTCTATGATGTGCTTGTAGAATAGACTCTTCCATTTATGTTACACTTTTGTAAATTAGTGATGATCTTTACAAATAAATTGTTATTTAATGTTTAAATGCATAGTGGAGTGCATTGTTTCTTGATTCCCTCCTCCATCCTGAACTTAACCATTCTCATATGCGACCATTCGTACGAGATTTACATCCAAATGTAACAGTCAGTCTTGATTGGCATCACTGATGTAGAGGTCAGAGTGGGATACTTAATACTGCTCTAACCTGTGCTCTTAGTCACGGGACACCAATGTTGTTTCTAATTTACCAAATACTTCATTGCATAAACATAGTGAAGCATTTAATGCTTTAGAAACTTGTGACTCATTAACTGTGCTTTTTCATTTGTATTGTAATAAATTAAACCTAACAAGATAGCTTGAATAGTGGGCCTACAGAATATTGCCAATGATTATTATTATGTAAAAAGTAATTTCTGGAATTAGTACTCTCAGAAGTCAACTTTGGTTAATTGCATTTTTGGTTTCAAACAACAACAACAACTGAAATGAAAAAAAATTGGACCAAGTAAAAAATTATGACAATTTAGGTGACAAATTTTTCTTTGGTAAAGATAAGCTTGATGCTTTGGAGTGAAATGTAGAAAACAATAATGAAAATCTTTGTTGGTATTATTTTGAAGCATCAAGATTATCTTTACCAAAGAAAAATTTCAACTGTCATTAAATTGTCATAATTTTTTACTGGTGCAATTTATTATGTCTCAGTTGTTTTTGTTTGGATATCAATTGTTTTTTAGTTAATGAATGCTTAAAGTATTTTTTTTTCTGAAAGATAAATATATTAAAATTGCAATATGTGTATATTAATCTCAAGAAATCAAAAGATGTTATATGTACAGATATATTGCAGTGCATGGCATTTACTTTTTAATATTTTAGTATCATTGCACTCTATCCATTTCTCTGAATTGTTATTACAGCTTATCCATTTAAAAAGTAGTTTAGACCTGTAATTATAAAATTTAGCAGAATCACTTGAAGAGATTGCTGTGAAATTTGATGTTCTAACATCAATTATGTAACAAAATTATGATGTCATCTATGTTTATGATTAAATGCATTTTAAGTTGTATTGTTGTGTTGTAGCCTAACATGACAACAGAACAGTTCATTCAGTGCTTTAAATAGCCATTATTTTTATATAAGAATATTTAATTTTATACTATATTTCATTGATTTCTGTACATTAATACAATGATGTCATAAAAAAATAATGATGTAATGAAATGACATTATCTATTAAGTTATTTGTTTACATCATTAATGTTTATGAATTAGTGTAGTTTATATTGTGTTATCACATTAAGACTTACAACAATGACATAGTTCAGTTGGCACTCGGTAACATAGTGACAGCTGTTGTGTTTTCAATACACCATTAATAAAGTTGTTATAAAAAGTTTCAATTCACATAAATTTGAGCTTTTATTATTCTGGATAATATTTTGAATAAAAATAATTTTTTTACAATGCAATTTTATCCTTATAAGCATACAGTTAAGTGATAAAAGTAAAAAGATCTGTGGGGAACCCTGTAAACTTTGACCTATCACTGGAAGTTTTGTGAGCACCTGACAGATAATGAGAGGCTTAATATTAAAATTGAGTTTTCCAGACCCAGTAGTTTTCTCTAGGAGAGTCTGCATGCTGGATGAAGAAAATAAAAGTTTTCTTTTTTTTTTTTGGTAATTTTGTACTTTTCAATTGCTTATATTTCTGCAACCTCTTTACAGAAAAATCTGATACTTTTGCACACTGAGAAAACAATCTTTTGAATGAAATATTCAGAATTACTTTAGGTGTTTGAGAGTAGAGAAATCAACCCCTGAAAATTGGCAACTCCAATTCCTGTATATATAGTCAGTGACTTTTTCATAGTGTGGACTCATTGTTGGGATTCTCAATAATCAAGGCTCTACTATATGTAGCATGGAGGCATCAAGAAGATGATAGTCTCATTCTTGAAGAAGTACTATATGAATGGAAATATGTTTTAATCAAATATGGCAATGTCCCTACACCTGACACAATTGTTTTCCTTTGACCAATATGAAATGCAATATATTCCTCATAAAAACAATGTGCCTAACATGAAACCATAAAAGCAGAAAATGTATGGTGAAAAGTGTGAGATCAATTATGCAACTTTTGAGTTTGTCATTTCCTATTTGTCACTATAGAGATTCCCATTGTATATATCAGAGTTTGAGTGCCGACCAATGGCTTGATAAAATTGTCACATTTTCTTCTATAATGCCCTTTGACATTGTTGAATTCATCTTTGATAGAGTATAGATACATGTAAAATTTGAACAAAATAGATTAAAAAGGCTATGTTTTTGTTAAAGTTGAACTTACCTGCATTATATAAAAACTATATGAAGAAAAAACTCAATAATGATATATTAGACTGATGATACCCAAATGTTTACTAAAATATCATCCAAAAAAGATATAAGGCCAAGAACCATGACACAGAAAATGAAAGCATAATTAGCATGAGCCAAAAAGCATCACAATTGGACAACAGAACAGTGGCAACATGTCATATTTTCCCTGATTCAGATGAGAACCATTTTCATTATCTGGTGACGCCCAAACTGATATGCTAAAAAATGAATAAAAGCTATTACTCTGAATCAATGACAAAATACCAATTTGATGAATCTGAATGCCTCAAGAGACCTGAAAAGTATTATCCTTCAGTAGTGATTGGAGTGAAATTAACTACATTGGCATTAGGAAGCTTTATTTTGTGGATGGCACAACAAATTCAAATCAGTGTGAAACTATTAAGACACGTCAATACAGCCAGAGAAACATTTGAATTGGAGCCATGCATTTTCCACAATATTTGGCATCCTGCCACCCATGTAGACAGGTAAGTGTAAGTTTCTGGTTTTAATGGTATTCAATACTTTTAAGATATTAAATGATTACAAGACATTTTGCTTTTCTGGATGCAAAGAGTGTTTTCAGAACTAGGAATGCAAGTGCTGGATTGGGCTGGAAATTCATCAGGTCTCAACCCAATTGAAAATGTTTAGCATCTGATAGACTTCAACAAAACAGAAACAGGAAGAAGTGATTGTGTATGGCACTAACATAATCATGATGTTATTTGAAGCCTGATTGACAGCATGCTATAAAGAATACAGGCTATTAGTTGAGCCAAAAGGTATTTTAATATTAATGAATATGAATTAACACAATGCTTATATTAATATATTTATATCCTACTTTCATGAATATATTGTCTAAATTATTTTTGTTTAACTCTTCAAGCATATCCTCAAAACAAGTTTCTACATTTTCAAGCATTATATTTTATGTATCTGTCATAAAAGAATAAATTACAGTAAAAAGAAGATTGCAGATATTTTTCTTCTCTATTTAACACTACTTATCACTAATACATCATCCCATCATAGTAATGTAGGTGTCTACATTATTAACGTTTTGCTGATTCATATTAACTCAGTGGACATGAATTACTTTAGAATACTGTACCAGTGTCTGAATATTGGATATCAGGTACCAATACATAGTTATTATTCTGGATAACCATTTTCTATAAATTAATCTACTGTATTTATTTTAATCTTTTAATTGAACATTCATGTTCAATTAAAGTCTGATTTTTATTAAAAATTTGAGTCACAAGGGAGATAACTTAAATGGAACACATTCTCATCTTTCTAATTCAAAAACTGATACATAAATAAGTTTGGAGACATATCACAAAGACAAAAGTCCACATGTGATGAGAGAGAGACAGAAAGGTTGGTTTCCTTGTTCCTCTGTATAAGGTGGGTCCCTCTGACTGACCAAATTGGTTCTTGATGTAAGTACTGACAATTTTAAAACAACATGATCTTATAATGTGAAAGAAAAATAAATGTTATTGGGCTGCAATTTGAAAAAATTATAGAACTATAAATTCCCACTGTTGTCCTTCCTTAATCTCCAGAGTGGAGTTAGATGATATACAAGACCAGATATGGGGGAAAACTTAGGAGCAGGAGTCCACCATTAACTATATAAGAATGTCCAATGCAAACTTGGAAGTCATGCTATTTCAATTCAAAAATTTCCCTCAAAAGGTGTTAGATAGATGACTGGCATGATTCTCATTAAAAATTGCAGCCTGACATTGTGATGATGTCACAATAAATAATTTCTTATAACTTTGTAAAACTTAAAAATAACACACTAACTTATACTGTACATTCATGCAAACTTTAAAAAACTTCGTACCAATGTAGCAATGATAAAATTGACAAATAGCATTTGTGTGTTATTTATATTTCTTAGGTTACAAGTATTGGGTTCAGTTGATTTTTTTAAAGAAATTTTTTTTGTACATTAAATAAGCTTTCATTACAAATTTTTTTAATTAAATATTTTGTTTATGTCAATAAATTAGAAGTTCTTTATACTTGAAATAATTGTTTAAGTTGATAATTATTTATATTGATAATTGTAGTGGAATTGTGCAACAGAAATTCCAATTGTCAACTTAATTCCATTTAAGTTGATAATTGTTTATTGTGTATTTCTAAACTATTTTGGACTGTGAGATGGAGAGAAATACAAAAACAAAACTTGTATATCGTTTGGAGGTAAAACAAATCCAATTAATGATCCCCAACATCCTTATGAATAATCAAGTTTGAAGATTAAATTATAACTTAAATTGTAAGGTAGAGGAGTCCTTTATGGCCAAAGTTGGTCAAAATAACAGTCAAAACTCCCCTACCTTATATTTTATATTATATAATCACACGTGTAATGTTATGTGTTTAATGCAGGCTTAAATGTGTATCTGGTGTTATAAAAAGCATTTGACCGAGATGGAAAATTTGTTCCTAATACAAGAAAAATTGCAAACTATTTTAAAAAATAGTATTAAAAGGCAATGAAAAAAAAGAAACGTTGAATTTCTGTTGCACAATTCTTATTTATGCATGCACTCACAAATTAAGTTATATGTAAATCATGCCCACACATTAAGTCAAAATTTCACTAATTTTTATATATTATAATGGTTAATAGGTTTTAACATTCTCATCATTGACAATCCATCTTTGTTTAAATTGTAAATCAGAAATAAATAAGTTTTGAAAAGTCAAACATTGCATGCTTTTGAGTACAAAATGCTCTTGGACATGCATTATCTGAATTTTCTCAGGTATATGGATAAAAATACTGTATTGATAGTGTTCAGCATTATATAGATGTATAATTAATAACTTTTATGTCTTAAAGGTGTTTTAAGTGTTAATGTATTTTATAAATTATACATTTAACCCTTAATTTACATAGTAGATTAATTTCACAAAAATTTTATTGTATAAACTGAAATTATGTAAATGAGACCAACATTTATATGAGAAATATAGAATCTTCTTACCAATCCTGCTATTTTTCATAAAAATGTTAGTCTTGGTCTACATGATTTTGAATTACATTAAACTTTGCAAAATCAAGGATTTGACATGTATAAAATTCATGTTTTGAGTGAAAATTCATAGGAATGTTATACTGGAATACACATTAACAAGTAATTTTTAAGGAACCAAAACAATGCTGAATGTATTAACTTTTCTAAGGAACTTTATTATTATTACATTAGTAGTATAAGCCAGAATGAGGAATAACCTCTCTATGGCTAATTAAATACAACAAATATAATTTAAATGTCACACACGTGACTATCACAGCTTAAAATCACAAAATATAGAATTGGTACAATCATAGGTTAAAGTGCAATCATGATAATCAAGAATTTTAAATATTTATTTAAATAAGTACACCCAAAACTTTCACTTTCAATATACCATTCTTAATAACAAAAATCTTAATTTTACTAAGCTTTAAAAAATTTAATCATCTCAAGAAAATTCAAGTTCCATAACAGTTTATATTACTGAATGAAACAGCTTCATACAGGATTTCTAAACATATAATTCCCATACTTGTAATTAAAAATAATTTTAAAGGATTAAATGAATACATTAATTGGAAAATTGTCATCCAAGGCTCCCACCAACAAATAATGAAAAAGTAGGATCATTTTAAGAAAAGCAATATTTCAGTATCATATTTTCTTTAAATGTTAAAAGTGATGTTCAGTTCTTATAATTTGATTCTTTTAATTTCAACTTCCTTCTTAATTTTTAATGTAATTTTTACTTATTCTCATAATTTCCAAATGAGGAGCTCAGATGCAAAATATAATATGCCTATAAAGAAAAAATTGACATATTGCTTAGATTTTAGTTAAATTTATGCTCTGGGCATGTTACTATTTTCATTGAGCAATGATATTTTTTAAGAAAAAATGAGATCTTTTGCTTTTTAGTAAGTTCTGATTTAACAATCTAAATATCATCTTCCTTTTTGGTAATAGATATGTCATTTTTTTAAAATTGAAATAAAGAACTTATTTATTGTATCCTTAGTTGAACTCTTTAACTAAGTACTCAGGAGAATAAGAATCAACTATCGAGAACTGAATAAGAGAACAAACAGACTTATATCCTATTCCAAGAATTGATGATATCCTTGATAGACTACATTCTGCAAAATATTTTTCAGCAATAGATCTAAAGACAAGATATTGGCACATTCCTATGAGAGAGAATGATGTACTGTATAGAAGATTGCATTTGTGACACCTGATGGATATACAAATTTCTAAAGATGTCTTTTGGCTTAACGAATGCACCAACTACTTTTCAGTGAGCAATGGAAACCCTATTTCGAGACAAAGTGTGAAGGAACTCTTATCTATCTGGATGATATTCTTTTATACACTAAAACATTAGATGAGCAAGTGAAGTGAATTAGGAAAGTTCTCCAAAGATTTAAAGAGGCACATCTAAAGATATCAGAAACAAAATGTCAGTGGGGAAAAGACAATTTAGATGCCTTTGTTACCTAATTGATGAAAATGTAAACAAAGAGACCCAGAAAGATGAAGAGCAGTGCAAATGTTAAACCATCCTTTGGACAAGAAAGGACTACATTCTTTTTGTAGCTTAATGTCCTATTATTGACATTTTTACCACTCAGTATGCTAGCATACTGAGTGGTAAAATTAAGAAAACTTTTAAACTTCTAGCTCCTTTAAGAAAACTTTTTAAAGAAAACATTCCATTTGTTTGGGATGAAGAGATAAAAAAAAACCTTTTACACAGTTAAAATAATGCTTGACGAGAGAGCCAATTTTAGCTCATTTCCAACCTGAAGCAGAAACTGAAGTACATACTGATACCAGGCTTTAGTGCAGTTTTGATTCAGTTTCAAAGAGAAACGAAAGTAATAATCGAATATGCAAGTCAGAGTTTGAGTGAAGGAGAAAAGGTCCTCCATTCCACAGAATTAGAAGGAATTGCTGTATGCTGGCAATGTGTGAGAAATTTAGGCATTTATTATTGACATTACTTGGTAAAAATTTGCCATGTGGACAGATAACTAGTCAGTCACTTGTGTGTAAAACAAGAGAACCCTAGGGAAGAAATTAGGATAAATGGTATTTGAATTACAGGAGTATGATTTTGAGGTGAGATCTAAGAAAGGGTTAGAAATCTATTGCCAGATTTAATTGAGGTCAATAATGTTCCTATGTGCACGAGGAGAAGATGAATGTTTTAATCCATTCAGATAATTGTGGAGCTGCAGTATTTGCATTGTGAACAGCAAAGGAAATTTTAGGAAGGCTAAACATATTGATATTGGACTGCATTTTGTGGAAGACTTGATAAAATCCAACAGTGTTAAATTAGAACACTTAGCTGGAGCTGACATGCCTGCAGATGTGCTAATGAAGGGACTAGGCCCGAATAACATAAGTTGTGCTGTGATCTGTTAGAACTCTAGGGATAATAATAATCTTGATATATTTCATTTAAGTGAACAGTTCAAAATTTTCCTTGAAAAGCCATAAGTTATGTGAACTTTATATAAGTTAACATTCCAATTTTCTCTCAGATGGTACCTTTTTTAAATGACCAGTTGTAATTTCCTTAATTAATTGTGTTTCCAACATGATAATAAGTGTTTGGTTAATTTCCTCTTGTCATATTTTATTTTTGGAAGTTAAGTAAATAAATTTAAATAGTAATAATGCAAAAGTTTTCTAGAAGTCCAGGAACTGGGAGATAAAAAGCAATTGTGTTTGTCACATTATAGCAGCAGCCAGTTTGTTATTTGTAGTTATGAATAAATTAATTATTATTCACCATATATAAAGCAAGGAACCATGACTCGTCAAAAGAAGGAATTTTTTTCTTGTAAATCATCAAGAAATTATCAACCATCATCATTATCTTCTTAGCACTGTGAGTCTGAGATTCTATGCTGCACATTTTTCTCCAGCTTTCTATCTGCAACAATGATCCTCCAGTTGAATATTCTTAATAATTTTATGCGTTCTGTTCTTTTGTGACTGTCCTCAAGATCTAACTCCTTCCATTGTTTGGGTGTAGCCACATTTTGAAAGCAATCTGGGTGCATTTTTTCAACATAACCCCCAGCAATCTCATTTGGCTTTAAAATTCCTATTATATAGTGTTACAATACACAGTAAAGTTGATGTATTTCTGTGAGATATGGACAACAATAAAAATGAAAAACAGCTATACCATTTTGAAAACACAAGTCTATAAAGAATTTTTGAAAATGAATGGCCAAAAAACAAAGAAATATATATATATATTCATTCCACATTCAAAGAGTAAGAAAAACGTGGCATGCTAATAGAAAGTAGGATAAGTGGGAGCTCTGGTCATCTTATTCTTTTAGATTGGCTTAAGAATTTCAGAATTTGGTTTCAATATTTCAATATATTAATACAATGTTTATAAGATTAGAATACCAAACAACAATGAAACATATGGCTGATAAGAGAGTTTCAGGATTAAATTTAAAGATTAAAGACAAAAAATAATTTAAATAAGGGTATATGCATAATTGGAAATGATGCTAATGTTGAATCAAAAAAATTTTGTGATACATTTGCTAAGGTTTAAAAAAGAAGGAAAAATTAAAATAATTGAAGTTTGGAAATCAATAAATCAGAATTTAGATAGCAACATAAATATATACAGTATATTAATGAAAAAGAGAATATTTTAAAAAAACCAGCAGTTCTTACTTATAAATGCTTTCAGGTTTTTAAAGTCTGTTTTGAGTATACTATGGATAAAGAATTTTAAAAAAAATGAGTATTTTAAGAATTTTTATGGATACAAAATACTTTATATGAAATCTTTTTTAAGTTGAAAATGTATATATAATTAATATTAGAATATTAATATGTAAGTCACAACAAAATATATTCTTTTTTATGTTCAATAATTTCAAATGAAGATGATAAAATTTAAAAACTTTTTATTTTTTAGTTATTTACTTTAATAATTATATTTTATAGCTTTTTTAAAACTATTTTGTGTTTTCTAGATTAAAAACATTCAAATATTATGGCTCTTTCAGATTTTTAGGTGAACATTTCACAGTTTAATATTTTCAACTACTTTAGCTACTCTTCCAAACAACTCCATATTGTATCACACATGTCTAAAATTTTTAATAAATTATGAAACAATTGGTTCTGATGTTACAATTTAAAAACATCTGTCTTTCCATATTCTCAGGAAAATTTTTACCATGTTAAAAATTCTGAATTTTATATATAAAATTCTTAGAATATATAATTCCAAATTTTACTGATATAAGATTTCAGAAATGACAACTTGAAAAGTCTATGGACAAATACATAGAAAAAAGTTATATATTTTTGTTTAATGTAATATATACCATAAAGCTTCTCTGAGTTGCAAAGAACTGGATTTATGGTTATATTTGAAAAAGAAGAATCTAGAATTTGAAGTTAACCAATAAGCATCTACAGTACTAAAAGTAATATTCTAACACTTGATTATTGGTTGTAAATACAGACATCTCAATTTAATTAAGATTCACTTGAAGAAGCGCACACCTATATAAAATATAAAGCTGTTTCATTCATTGATGAGAAAATAATAGTTAAAATAAAATCAAAATATTAAAAAGTTTATGAATTTCATGCACATTAACACACATTTCTAACAATACCAAGTTGCTCTCAATAGATCATATTTAATATGTAAATATTATTGACAAATCCAGATCTAAGAAAGGGTTAGAAATCTATTGCCAGATTTAATTGAGGTCAATAATGTTCCTATGTGCACGAGGAGAAGATGAATGTTTTAATCCATTCAGATAATTGTGGAGCTGCAGTATTTGCATTGTGAACAGCAAAGGAAATTTTAGGAAGGCTAAACATATTGATATTGGACTGCATTTTGTGGAAGACTTGATAAAATCCAACAGTGTTAAATTAGAACACTTAGCTGGAGCTGACATGCCTGCAGATGTGCTAATGAAGGGACTAGGCCCGAATAACATAAGTTGTGCTGTGATCTGTTAGAACTCTAGGGATAATAATAATCTTGATATATTTCATTTAAGTGAACAGTTCAAAATTTTCCTTGAAAAGCCATAAGTTATGTGAACTTTATATAAGTTAACATTCCAATTTTCTCTCAGATGGTACCTTTTTTAAATGACCAGTTGTAATTTCCTTAATTAATTGTGTTTCCAACATGATANAATTTTATGTCAACTATGATATTATCAAGCTCATGATTGCTGTGTAATATTATGCAATAAGATACTTCTTTAAAATGTAATATTTTAAAACATAAAAAGTAGAATGCAAAATAATAATAATAATAATAAATTTGAAGTTTACCATGGATACTTTATAAATTGTTATACAAGATATTGAACTTAATCTAAAATTGTTTACATTGTAGTGAAATGCAAACTAAGAACTGGTATTTAGTCTTGGATTATCTATGTAGCAAAATGAACATATTCAAAGTTATCATGTGATTCAATAAATAATCTCACCAAATAAGTTCATATCACTGAACAAGTTCAAATACATTCTCAGTGCTACATGAATAAGTCAATAGTTCTGTAGAGTGAATCTACATATTAAGTCAATAACTTAAATTTAACAATAACATCTTGTCTTACCATATTCTTGTGTATATAACAGGTTATCTGGTGTTTAAGACGAGATTATACACCAATTTTAAATTGTAATAATGAACTTACACTTAAGAAGCAATGATTGCTCCCGCAGGCATGGAGTAAACAGTAGGGCAGGTTATCAGAAAGTTTTATTTTTTATTGTAGCAATTTTCTGTGGATTATACTCCCACAGCAAATTGCAGGTTATATGCACAAAATAAAGGATAAAATAACTTAATTAAAATTTAGTGATTAACTTTTTATACATAAGGAAAAAATTAAAATTATAAATGATTTTTATTTATAAATCTGAAGTAATTATCATCTCATTTCTTCAATAAGCATAATATTAGAGCAATTAGTACCTTGCAGCAATTCCTGTCTGTCTAACAATGAAAAGATATATCAGTTATAATAACTGTCATAAAGTTGTGAGAGTCAAACTTATTGGAATAAATTGTTAAATATTTTTTACGAAGAACAGTTTAGAGAAATAAACAACAAACCGATATTTAAAAAGAACATAAAACTTTTTTCCCATGAACTTAATTCCGAGATGAGGATGATACATCCAATGTGTCACCCGGAATCTACGAAAAGACGAAAGAAAACAACAATTGGATGGAGGCAGTGGGAAAAACCCAAAGACAACCCCCTTTATAAAAAGAGGGGTCGATGCGGCAAAGAGTCAGTCTCTGGAGTTTGGTGTGAACTGTGGATTTACGTGAACGGATTAGCCGCTACCCGAAACTATTCTAATCGCCATATTTATATATAATATTATTATAGTAAATCAAACAGAAATTCCAGGCTTTGCATTACTGTGATCATATTCCAATCACAACAACAAATTAATGTATTCTTTTAGAATATCACGTCTTGTTTAACTCTTAAACATTCAACTATTTGTACTAAAATGTGTGATGTAAACTATTTGTATGATTTATTAATACAGAGGAATTAATTTCTTATTATAATTTATGATCACAGGAAAATGACTAATAATGAGTATCACAGAAAGATGAAAATTGATCATTTGCATGTCAGCTAAAGAGAAAGTGAATAAACTTCTGGATAAGCTCAGAACTGCTGAAACAAGACATTTATAATGGAATTATTTTACATTGAAGAACTGTAATGATAATTGAAGAATTTATCTATGCCTACTGGAATCAAGGCACATCAAACAGATTAGAAAAATTGCAGATTTAAACTTCTATAGCCATTTGAGCAACATCTTCATTAGGTGGTTGTAAAATTTTTAATTCTTTTTTTATTGTGTCTGCTATTGAAGTTAGAGATAAATCTAATTTTGCCCAATTTTCAACATCCTGAAATAATTTTAAAGTTTGATTCAAAATATATATAATTTCATATATATACTGTCTGTACAAAGGTAATAAAAATACCTTTATAATTCTGTTACGCTTCAAGTAGAAGTGTGCTTTTACAACCTCTTCAAATCCAGGTGGTGGGAAATGAAGCTGCTTCAGGATTGCATATTTCATTGTATAGTAGTAAATACCTTAATGATAAAGTTTAAAAATTTATAGTTTATAGATTATAGTTTAATCCTGCATTTATAAATAAAACATGATAAAAAATTTAATTTTCATTATTGTTATATATATATTATTATANACCCTTTATAAAAAGAGGGGTCGATGCGGCAAAGAGTCAGTCTCTGGAGTTTGGTGTGAACTGTGGATTTACGTGAACGGATTAGCCGCTACCCGAAACTATTCTAATCGCCACCGTTCGGGAGAATCACCGCCTAAAGAAATATCGACGTTCGAAAGAACTTTGTGCCACACAGAGACTCGAGGACTAAACGACTATTTGCCAACTTATATCAAGGTATTTATCCTCGCGTGAATTAAATGTGAACTCTCTCTCATAAATACAGGTAATCGGGAAAGAAGTAGATATGTTAACTGAATCAATTGTATATAGCTTAAATAGAACAATAAACGGGCATTATGTATATACAATTTATAGAGTGTAATTCCTCTGATTCTCTCTTTACGTCTCCATCTCGGAACTAAGAGTCCACATACGCGACTGCTCGCGCGTAAATTCGAGCGTAATGGTCTCTGTGTCTACCCAGAAGACACAGTGGTGTCAGTCCTGATAAATTTGTCATTGCCGTCTTCGCTGACGCAATGTTGACCCTTCGGTCCTGTGGTGCCGAAGCATAGAGTGGGGCCCTTCGGCACTGTCACAAAGTCATCCACTACCATATGTCATCAAGCTATATAATGGCTATATTAATAATAAATTACCAAACAATTTGACCCTAGAGGGAGGGGTTAGGTGCCATCTTGTAATAAATTTAATAATTATAATTGTGATTAAACTGGAAGAAAAGTTTGAGGTTTGAGTCCTGCTCCAAACCGATTCTTTTCTTCCAGTTTAATCAAAATTATAGTTATTAAATTTATAACGAGATGGCACCTAATGCCTCCCTCTAGGGTCAAATTGTTTGGTAATTTATTACTAATATAGCCGTTATATAGCCTGATGGCATATGGCAGTGGTTGGTTTTATGATTATAATGTATCAGGTTTGTGTAGAGTTGTTTGTTTATAACAACTGTCTTTTAAATTATTCTAACATAAGGAAAAATTGAAACTGTTTATATTATTTAGAAAGGTTTAAGCTGTTTTGTGAAGCAATACTATACTTATTATAGAAGATAAAAATAAAAATAATTGAGATATCATTAAGTTTGAAATGAATAACAGCACATGCTACAATGCATCAGCTGTATTATTGACAGTTATAAACAGTAGTTTGGTAATATTTTTTTTATTATAATATTGTCTACTAAGGACTTATTATACTGGTGTTCCAATTTTTGCAAAAGGAGAAATTCTTATTCAGAAAAAACAAATCTTTATTTTTCACCTGAAATACCAGGTGATACTGGTGTTCCAACTTCTCCTTTTGCAAAAATTGGAACACCAGTATAATAAGTCCTTAGTAGACAATAATATAATAAAATAGTATAAAATAAGGACAAAAAGGCAATTGAATTAGTAGTTTGGTAAGTTCAAAAAAATAAACTACAGGAGTCATAAGTGTTGTTATATTTTATTAACTGATTTTTTCCCATATATTTTGTTTATGAATTCAAACATTTTCAATAAATAATATTTTAAAAATAAATAATCATCTTTTAATTTGTTTTTTTTTTGAAGAGGTCAGTGCTTATAAAAGCTACAGAGAGTAAAAGCATGATGATTAATTCTTGATAGTTTTGGCTATAGAGAAAAATTACCAAGAAGTGACATCCACTCACAAAATGAAAATTATTTAGAATAATTATTTACTGATGATATATAAGCCTTAGCATTAAAATGATAAACTTTTATATTATTACCATTGTAGTTTAATTGAATATTGTTTTTTTAACTTATATACTGATAAACAAATAATCTTATTGTATGAATTTCAACTGTTCATCATAAATACATATAGTATTTTTTATGTACTAAGATTATAGAATTTTTTAAAAGATAATTTGATCATAAATTAGAATATTTGGTAGAAGTTTACTTAGGTATTCCTTATGGCATCACTTCCTGAATCTCGACATGAGTCTTATAATAGTTATAATAGATGTCGCAGTCAGCTTAAACTATTACATCATGTATTCTAGTTTCAAAATCATTTAAAATTTTAGAAATATGTCAATGGTGAGTGAAATTTGTTTTATTTGAATGCCAGTGTAGTTAGTAGCTGTGCCTGTTACCATAGGGAATGCCCAAGTAAAATTTTATCTAATATTTTATAACTGAAAAAATTCAAACTGTTATAAAATAAATAAAAATTTCTTTATTTTTTTTTTATAAATAATTTTTTTTTGCTTTAGATAATTTGAATTACTTTTTTACCTGTAATATAGAACAGTTCTCTTGCCAAAATTCATCTTGTGTTTCTTTGTTCAGTAATGGGTGAATTACTTTGCCATTTCTGAAAATATATAACATGCAATAAATATAAGTACTTGTGTAAAAGAAAATATTTTTGTATTGAAATCCTATCACTTGCTTAAAATTTAAGGCAATTGATATTAATAAAATAATAATGATAGTAATTGAGATAATTTGTGTTAAATATTTACATAACTAATTTTAATTAATTTTCAACACAATTTTAATTAAAAACAAACATTATATATATAATGTATTATGTCTGTTTTTAATTACAATATAAACCATATTATATAAAACATATATATTATAAAATATAAATAGCCATCAAGTTTCAAAATTGCTTTGAAATAAGTAGAATTAATACTTTATTATTATGTAATAATAACAATAATAATAATAATTAAGTATTACAGTAAATATTATTAGCAAAGCTTCACAAATATGCCCTTATCATGTTTTATTCCTGCCAAACAGAGGTCTTAACTCTGACATAAACATTTGAAAGGACATTAAGATTTATGTCCTTATATTTGTGTCAGAGTAGAAGATTATGTGGAAAACTGTTTTTTGAATTTTTCTGATAACTAGTTTAAAATATATTTTTGAATGGCACAATATTCATTTGAATGTACAGTACATAGTATGTGTATAATTTATGGTGGCAGTCATCTTAACTTCTGTCTTTTGTGCTTGTGAACCTTGCTGCACTAGCACTACAACAGCTAAAATGGAAATAGCTTAACTGTCTTAACAAAGCAGCTTTTCTAGGAAATGTGCCTAACATTTAAATGAATTTTTCCCATCTAATCTATTATTTATTATTAATATTATCACTATTACATATTAAAGTATTATAATCTTAATTTTATAAAAAAATTATTTATGGAGTAGAAAAGAAACAGAAATAAAGCACACAAATTAACAGTTTCAATATAATTTCAACTGCAAAACTATTAAAACATTTCTAGAAATCCAATGCTAATAATTTTCTTAAAATAGTTTTACATAAGAACATTTGAAATTGCATTATATTGCAATGAGACAATATTATAGAAAGACATTCTTATATACTTTAAGTAACATACAGAGTTTCATAATTTAATACTCAATTACAAAAAATATTAAAAAGTAAAGTCCTCACTTAAAGAAGTTTTATGTAAGATTTCTTTAAGTGAGGCGTTTATTTTTAATACTTATTATATTAACAGAGAATCAAAGAGGAATGCCATTATTTATGTTTGTTTGACATCTCTATCAAATATCCAGAGGAGTTGAATCTTGAGAAAGAAAAAGTTTCAAATAAAACATACTACATATCTGAAAGTTATCATATACATAAATTGTATTTGTATTTAAAATATTGATCCAGCTGCTGTCAGACCTGCTGGACGTATTCCTACACTTATGTGCAATTATTTTAAATTTTTACTTACACAGGTAAATTTGGATGAAATCTGACATTTTTCTTCCCAGTTGTCTATTACAGAAAAAAATTAGTTATTTCATAACTGGAACAAAAAATTTGAAATTCAATGTTTTGAAATAAAAATATGCATTATATCTTACTCTGAAATTAACTTTAGGTGGTTTTACAGGATATTTTGAAGGGAAATAAATATCAAACTGAAAACAGCCATTGGAAAAAGGTGATCCTTCTGGTCTGTAAAATTAAAAATTAACACTATAGCAACATATGCTAAAATAATCAATTTACTAAGTTAATAATTTTATTTCAAAATTTTGATTTTGAAACAAAATTATTTACCCTGTTATTAATGCTCTCATTAAACTCCTTTTTGCTTCATCCTANATATTTATTGATTATCATGATATTACTTTAAAAACA
Source organism: Centruroides sculpturatus (assembly GCF_000671375.1). Classification (NCBI taxonomy): domain Eukaryota; kingdom Metazoa; phylum Arthropoda; class Arachnida; order Scorpiones; family Buthidae; genus Centruroides; species Centruroides sculpturatus. The sequence continues at coordinate 368,633 of NW_019385401.1, forward strand.
AAAAATGCACAATATAACTGAAATTCTTGTGGCAACATAACAGTGAACCATATTGGAAAAAAAAGTAGAAATATACAAGTATATTCAGGATGATTGCATTAAACCAGAAAGGAAGTAATTTAAGTATTTCTGTAATCAGAGTTGGCTCTAGGTATGATCAAACTGAATAGCTGCACAGAGTGCCAAAAACAGGAACACAAAATGATAATATATTTAAATTATAACATTTTTTTTATTTTTTGCAGTAAGTTTTAATAGAAACTAAGCAAGTATTCATGTAATATTTTGTGTATAAATTTTAATTTTAATAAGTAATTAGAATGTTTGGGCACCCAAAAATTCTTGCATATAACACTGGCAAGGCTGGAACTTGCATTGACTATAATGGTAGAAAAATGGGATTTTCAATTAATAAATTTAATTACAAATATCAATGTTAGAATTGAAAAATACATTTTAAAAGAATTTTTTTTTTAATAAAAACTAAAATTAATTTAAAGCCCTTATTCACTAAAATATGAATTTAAATGATTATTGCTACATAATTTCCAATATTAATAATTTCCTGCAGAATTATCATGTAATTTTAATAAGATTTAGTGCATAATATGTTATGAAAATTCCATAATATTCCATTTTTATTCCTGCATAGTATTTTTCATTGTAATATACAGTATATTCCGGCATATAAGACGACTGGGTGTATAAGACGACCCCCAACTTTTACAGTTAAAATATAGAATTTGGGATATACTTGCTGAATAAGATCTGAGAGGCAGAGAAGATGTACGGTAATAGGATATATACAAAGATGGGCTGGACGGGTGAAAGATGCATGTTTTTCTGGGCACTGCGCCGCTCTATCTCTATCCACATGCCAGGCATCCCAGCCAACTGCAGCACCCGTCCTATAAGACGACCCCTGACTTTTGAGAAGATTTTCCTGGGTTAAAAAGTCGTCTTATATGCTGGAATATACTGTACAAAAAATTAGAGCAACAATGACTTATTTCAAATATGGTTTACTGTTACTTTGCCTCAAATATTTCAATTATTTTCAATTATTAAATACAAATAAACAATGCTAAAATATTGACAAATATCACAGGAGATACCATAACAATCATTATAAAATATAAATAGCCATCAAGTTTCAAAATTGCTTTGAAATAAGTAGAATTAATACTTTATTATTATGTAATAATAACAATAATAATAATAATTAAGTATTACAGTAAATATTATTAGCAAAGCTTCACAAATATGCCCTTATCATGTTTTATTCCTGCCAAACAGAGGTCTTAACTCTGACATAAACATTTGAAAGGACATTAAGATTTATGTCCTTATATTTGTGTCAGAGTAGAAGATTATGTGGAAAACTGTTTTTTGAATTTTTCTGATAACTAGTTTAAAATATATTTTTGAATGGCACAATATTCATTTGAATGTACAGTACATAGTATGTGTATAATTTATGGTGGCAGTCATCTTAACTTCTGTCTTTTGTGCTTGTGAACCTTGCTGCACTAGCACTACAACAGCTAAAATGGAAATAGCTTAACTGTCTTAACAAAGCAGCTTTTCTAGGAAATGTGCCTAACATTTAAATGAATTTTTCCCATCTAATCTATTATTTATTATTAATATTATCACTATTACATATTAAAGTATTATAATCTTAATTTTATAAAAAAATTATTTATGGAGTAGAAAAGAAACAGAAATAAAGCACACAAATTAACAGTTTCAATATAATTTCAACTGCAAAACTATTAAAACATTTCTAGAAATCCAATGCTAATAATTTTCTTAAAATAGTTTTACATAAGAACATTTGAAATTGCATTATATTGCAATGAGACAATATTATAGAAAGACATTCTTATATACTTTAAGTAACATACAGAGTTTCATAATTTAATACTCAATTACAAAAAATATTAAAAAGTAAAGTCCTCACTTAAAGAAGTTTTATGTAAGATTTCTTTAAGTGAGGCGTTTATTTTTAATACTTATTATATTAACAGAGAATCAAAGAGGAATGCCATTATTTATGTTTGTTTGACATCTCTATCAAATATCCAGAGGAGTTGAATCTTGAGAAAGAAAAAGTTTCAAATAAAACATACTACATATCTGAAAGTTATCATATACATAAATTGTATTTGTATTTAAAATATTGATCCAGCTGCTGTCAGACCTGCTGGACGTATTCCTACACTTATGTGCAATTATTTTAAATTTTTACTTACACAGGTAAATTTGGATGAAATCTGACATTTTTCTTCCCAGTTGTCTATTACAGAAAAAAATTAGTTATTTCATAACTGGAACAAAAAATTTGAAATTCAATGTTTTGAAATAAAAATATGCATTATATCTTACTCTGAAATTAACTTTAGGTGGTTTTACAGGATATTTTGAAGGGAAATAAATATCAAACTGAAAACAGCCATTGGAAAAAGGTGATCCTTCTGGTCTGTAAAATTAAAAATTAACACTATAGCAACATATGCTAAAATAATCAATTTACTAAGTTAATAATTTTATTTCAAAATTTTGATTTTGAAACAAAATTATTTACCCTGTTATTAATGCTCTCATTAAACTCCTTTTTGCTTCATCCTAAGTAAAAGTAATACATAATTAATTTTATCAAAATGATGTTTATAAATTAAATTAAAAATAGATATACATAGGTATAGCCAAACAATCATCTTAAATACTCAATTATTAAAATTAGCAGATTTATAGCCTAATACTAAGTAATTTGCTACTAGAGGTAGATGTTAGGTGCCATCTCTTATCTAAATTAATAATTATAATTTTTAAATAATAATTTAGAATCATCTGGAAGAAAAAAACTGGTCTGGGGCAGGGCTTGAACCAGCAACCTCTGCTTGCCGTGCAGTGCACTTGCCAGTTGCACCATGTGGACCCCAACAAGCAAACCTTTCACTTCCAGATGTATTTAAATTTAGATATAACCTTACATGGCTAGTAGCAAATTACTTAGTATTAACTATTAAAATTAGTGGATTTATAGCATGAATACTTAAGACTATGTATTGTTTGGTTTATAAATTAAAATTATTTATTATTATCCTTNAAAGTACAGTGGAACCTCGGTATACGACCTTAATCCGTTCCTGGTGTTTGGACTTATACCGAATAGGACGTATACCAAACCAACCTTTTCCATAAGAAGTAATGTAAAAATGATTAATCCGTTCTCATGTAAAAAAAAATGGCTGGTTTTAAACACTTCGCTTTCCTTGCTAGTTTCTGCTTGATTTTTCATGAGATCAGCATGTATCCTTTTAACTTTCTCGCAAATAATTTCTTCCAATACGCTGTTTCCAGCACTGTTTTTCAGTTATCCAAAGCAAAAGCAATTTCTCGACATGATCTAAAGTCTTCGATCTCTGTTTAGAAATTGATTTAACTCCTTTCGCAACATTAGCAAATTTAATAATGTATTTTTTGCGATTGTCGATATCGTCGTTTTCGAAATACGGAATGCTACAGTTAAATCTCGTTAAATCTAGAACACGCGTGTCACCTTCATATTTCTCAACAATCTCTTTTTTCAGTTCCGTTGTGATTCTAGTCATTTCTTTATTTGTTTGTTGCCCTTTTGCAATTCATGATTAATAAAAATAATAAAATGTTACTTATAAATTAAAATCAGAAGAAATTTAACAAAGTTATAAACCGTAGCACCGTGAATGTCTAGTCTAGTGTAGTACACCGATAATGCTACTTGTTCATAGATGGCGCATATAATTGAATTAAGTCGTATACCGAATAAAAGTCGTATATCGAGCAAAATTTGTTTCGTCAAAATAGGACGTATTCCGAATTGGACGTATTCTAAAGCAGACGTATACCGAGGTTCCACTGTACTATAAAAGTAAATTAAAAGTACTATAGATTTAAATCTACTCATGTATAAAATAAAGTGAAAAACTAAAACATGCTATGCAATTAGCATTACATGCAATTATTTATCATTTGAACAAGTCAGAAGTTATTTATTTTTGATAATTTTTCAACATTGTTTAAATGAATCTTAGAAAATGAAAGTTTAGTTAAAATACATAAAAAACAAAAAAAAAAAAAATTCTGAAACTATAAAATTGTAACAGAGAGAATTTTAAATACAGGCATTCCCTGCTTAATGTTTCCCAGGTAGAACATTTTTTACTTTTTAATATGTAAACTCTCAGACAGAGTTTGAGAGATAACATCTTTTTCAAAGAAACTATTTTTTGGGTGATGTTTATATAAGAATATTTTGTATTAAATTTTTAGGATGTTAATATATCTTTAACAAAATTTATGTGCAAGAAGTTTGAAGCTACATTCCAAATACAATTAATTAGAACCATATGTAGATGTTTTGAAAGTGCCTCAAGTGACAAGAAAAGAAATTTACATCTCAAATATAGCTAGCACTGAAAGAGGCATCATAATGACATATACCAATACCTCCAATAGTTGAAAGCCTAAACATGCTTTCATAACATCACCAACTCTCTAATTATAGAAGTGTCAGAGAAATTGCTAAGAATGTGCTGTTTATTATCATAAATTTTTGTCTGCAATTTAAAACAAAACTCTTTATTGTTTTGTGTTATTTATCATGCTATATTATAAATATAATGCTTATAGTGTGGCAAGCAGATAATTACTTTGTATGCAGTAATATGCACAACGTGTTAGCAACTATATTAACTATATGAATACAGGCCTTGGAACAGAAAATGACTTCAAAAAATAAGTGAGAATAATAACTCCAAACGGAAAAAGTGACTAATCAGTGACTGAAATAAAATTAGTTGGCCATGATAATATATATTATTTGTAAGGAGTCAACTTCAAATGTTATTTTATTTTTATGGGTTTTGTTTCATTTGATGATATAATTTAGTTTGATAATGTTTTCTTTTGTTTAAAGGACAATAACTAATAATAATTATGAATAAAACAATCATAATTTGTAATTATAACCAGAAAATACCACAAAACGAGCTTTCAGCTATTGGCATTGTTTGCCACAGTGACTAATTTAGAATTAATGCTTGCTCAGGGTCCTGATGCTCATGTGCATTTCTTGCTTCTGCATAAACAATGTCATGATTGCAAATTCTGGTGTGAAAATGTGAAAAGTTCATTTCTGTCTGTTTTTCACTCTTCTCGCATTTGCATAAATGCAGCCTTATAGCAAAGACTCAAATATAAATAGACACCAACACACATGAATTTTTTTTTTTCAGGAGGTCTCAAAATGCAGAAATTTGCAAAAAACTTGGAGGATCAAATCTGATACAATTCCAATATTTTTCCATGTTATATACATAACTAGCTCTGATTATATAAATAATAAAAACACTGTTTTTATTTATTATTCATCAATAAATCCTGTAATTTGTTACAAAGTTATAAATTTATTAAATTGTCCCTTAATAAACTTTGTTAATATTTTATAAAATTTCTAAAGTTGAAAAAAATTTAATCAGTAATATTGTTACACTATCAAAATTATTAAAACAAAAATAAACATAATTTAAAAGAACTCTATTTATCAATTTTTGCACTTTGTTTTCATTTTTACACTTGTTTATTAACACCTGCCCTCAAATTGAAGGTGTGAATGTTAATTGTGAGGGGTTTGGAAGAATTAAAATACTGTATATTGAGAAAAAATTTGTTGATGTTAGACTGTGCACACTCAAATTTATGATATTGTGTAATTAATATTTTTAAGACCTCAAAAGTCATGTAATAACATGAAGTTTTCAACATGCAACAAGAAAAAGGTGTTATGGGCATTGCAATTTAAGTATTTAAACATCAATTAATGAAGTAACATGTGACTGCTTGGTGTCACAAAAATTTCATTGCCCACAATGGCAGAAAAAGTGAGAAAGAGTGACTAACTTAAAAATAGTGAGAATAGTGAACCATTCCAAGGCCTGCAAATATAAACATCCAACTTGATAGTTATATATTAAAGCCAAACAATTGCCAAATTATGTTGGGCTATATTACTACTACTATTATTAATTAAATGCTAAATAATTTGCCACTAGAGGCAAGTGTTAGGTGCCATCTCTTGCTAAATTTAATAATTATTATTAAATTAATATTTTAATAATTAATTTAGAAGGTTCTGGAGATACTATGCCAAGATAGATGTGGTAGCTAGCCGAGTGCCATAGTGGGAGTTATAGACTATACACACTGAGTCATTTCCAGCTGGCACTGTAAGTAATCAAGTATAACAACTTATTAATTTAGATATAATCAAAGGGAGAATCAGATGAAAGTCTGGATAGCATAATTTGCAATGCAACTGCATGGTATAAAGAAGTTGATGGTTTGAGTCCTGTTTCAGGCCAATTCTTTTCTTCCAGAACCTTCTGAATTAATTATTAAAATATTGATATAATTATAATTATTATTAAATTTAACAAGAGATTGTACCCAATGCCTACCTCTAGTTCCAAATTACTTAGCATTTAATTAATAATAGTAGTAGTAATATAGCCTGATGTAATTTGAAAATCGTTTGGCTTTAACTATGTTAACTGTTTAGTGATCAATAAAGCAAGAACATCTAGGCACTAAAAAACCACATAAGTTAATAACAGATATGATTTTTAGTTTCTGGATGTCCTATCTCTAGTGATCAGAAAATGAAGTATCAAGCATTTTACATCCTAATATGATAATTTATAACTTATAGATGCTATATTGTTGTGAGCCCGCGGATTTTTGCGGGTCTTTTAAAAATTTAAATTTTCTTGTTAATTAACTTCGGGAAAAACCCGAAGATTTTGTACTAGATTGGATTTCACCGATTGTATCACAACTCGCTGAGGAAGTTTACAGTTAGGTGTGAAAAATGCACCGTCATCGTCAACAAGAATCGATGACGTGTCAGCTCTCGCACGAAAAAGTATAAAAGCTCGAATCTCCGTAACCTCAGGGCGATTCGTCATAGGAAGTTGTACTTAGTAATAGTGTCACCGAAACTCCCGAGCCTCCATTCAGCGGACCCGATCCTGCTATAGAGAGAGGACCTCGAATAGAAGACACGGAAGACACCACACCCTGAACGTTCGCCAATTCGCCCTGCCACCGACAGGTATTTTGGGGTATATAGGATTTGTAAGCGCTCTCTCTCGAACTCGAAAATTCGTGCTCGAATTTATGTAAATAGTAGAGATAACCGCTTTTAACCTCTTGTAGTGCTTAGTTGAGTATATAATAAATGCTTGTTTAGTTTTAAACCTGTTTCCTGTCATTTAAGGACGCCTATCAACTTGCTCACCTCCCTCCCCACTCGAACTGCCCTCCTAGCCATCCGACGACGCCGAGATCGGGTTTTATCAACCTGTTGCCGAGTAAGTGGTCAGTGGGAGATTGATCCCTGACCCGCGGTTTATCTCACATTGTGAATTAGTTGAATTTTGGATTCAAATTTAATGCATTATAACTTATACATTTAAAATAATGGGGAATAGAGTCCCAGTTAATGTTTTCATACAGAATATTTAATTTTCAGGAACAGATTACTGATGTTAAGTCAGAGATGGCTGTAGTTGTTTAAATTAAAGTTAATTAACTAACTACCATAGAAACTTACTCCATTTTAACAAAATACAGAAACTGGAGGGTATGTTAAAAAATAAATTTAACCTTAGAAATCAATTTCAGCAAAAAGTTTAATAAAACAAAAACTTTTATTCAACTATCTTCTATTTTTATTGAATGTTCTATTTTGGAATACTTATCTTAAGAAGACCTATCAAATTAGGTTGAAACTGTTTTTGTTTCATTAAAATTTTTGCTGGAGTTGCTTTCTAAGTTGTGAATTTATTTTCTTTTATTCCATTTTATTCTTATTTTATAAATTTTTATTAATTCAGTATCTAAATTAGTACACTTAAATGTATTGTCCATCAAAATTTATAATAATAATAATAAAACTAATTTTAAATATTAATTACTTTTATTGTAGGTAGTAGTTAACCAATTTCCCAAATGAGTTCCAATTAACACATGATGTAAATTTTCAAAAAAAACTGGATCTGTTGTCTTCAATAAATTCTGCATTTCTATTAAAACCTATAATTTTCAAAAAGCTGATTATAAAACTATTAAATCAATATATTAAAATTACATATAAAATATATAATGTTCTCTTTATTATTATGTAGTAGTCTTTCTTAAACTTTTGCAGCTAGAGATGGTCAATTTTCTTGAGATCTGCTTCAAATATATAAATACAGTGTAATAATTTTATGTCAACTATGATATTATCAAGCTCATGATTGCTGTGTAATATTATGCAATAAGATACTTCTTTAAAATGTAATATTTTAAAACATAAAAAGTAGAATGCAAAATAATAATAATAATAATAAATTTGAAGTTTACCATGGATACTTTATAAATTGTTATACAAGATATTGAACTTAATCTAAAATTGTTTACATTGTAGTGAAATGCAAACTAAGAACTGGTATTTAGTCTTGGATTATCTATGTAGCAAAATGAACATATTCAAAGTTATCATGTGATTCAATAAATAATCTCACCAAATAAGTTCATATCACTGAACAAGTTCAAATACATTCTCAGTGCTACATGAATAAGTCAATAGTTCTGTAGAGTGAATCTACATATTAAGTCAATAACTTAAATTTAACAATAACATCTTGTCTTACCATATTCTTGTGTATATAACAGGTTATCTGGTGTTTAAGACGAGATTATACACCAATTTTAAATTGTAATAATGAACTTACACTTAAGAAGCAATGATTGCTCCCGCAGGCATGGAGTAAACAGTAGGGCAGGTTATCAGAAAGTTTTATTTTTTATTGTAGCAATTTTCTGTGGATTATACTCCCACAGCAAATTGCAGGTTATATGCACAAAATAAAGGATAAAATAACTTAATTAAAATTTAGTGATTAACTTTTTATACATAAGGAAAAAATTAAAATTATAAATGATTTTTATTTATAAATCTGAAGTAATTATCATCTCATTTCTTCAATAAGCATAATATTAGAGCAATTAGTACCTTGCAGCAATTCCTGTCTGTCTAACAATGAAAAGATATATCAGTTATAATAACTGTCATAAAGTTGTGAGAGTCAAACTTATTGGAATAAATTGTTAAATATTTTTTACGAAGAACAGTTTAGAGAAATAAACAACAAACCGATATTTAAAAAGAACATAAAACTTTTTTCCCATGAACTTAATTCCGAGATGAGGATGATACATCCAATGTGTCACCCGGAATCTACGAAAAGACGAAAGAAAACAACAATTGGATGGAGGCAGTGGGAAAAACCCAAAGACAACCCCCTTTATAAAAAGAGGGGTCGATGCGGCAAAGAGTCAGTCTCTGGAGTTTGGTGTGAACTGTGGATTTACGTGAACGGATTAGCCGCTACCCGAAACTATTCTAATCGCCACCGTTCGGGAGAATCACCGCCTAAAGAAATATCGACGTTCGAAAGAACTTTGTGCCACACAGAGACTCGAGGACTAAACGACTATTTGCCAACTTATATCAAGGTATTTATCCTCGCGTGAATTAAATGTGAACTCTCTCTCATAAATACAGGTAATCGGGAAAGAAGTAGATATGTTAACTGAATCAATTGTATATAGCTTAAATAGAACAATAAACGGGCATTATGTATATACAATTTATAGAGTGTAATTCCTCTGATTCTCTCTTTACGTCTCCATCTCGGAACTAAGAGTCCACATACGCGACTGCTCGCGCGTAAATTCGAGCGTAATGGTCTCTGTGTCTACCCAGAAGACACAGTGGTGTCAGTCCTGATAAATTTGTCATTGCCGTCTTCGCTGACGCAATGTTGACCCTTCGGTCCTGTGGTGCCGAAGCATAGAGTGGGGCCCTTCGGCACTGTCACAAAGTCATCCACTACCATATGTCATCAAGCTATATAATGGCTATATTAATAATAAATTACCAAACAATTTGACCCTAGAGGGAGGGGTTAGGTGCCATCTTGTAATAAATTTAATAATTATAATTGTGATTAAACTGGAAGAAAAGTTTGAGGTTTGAGTCCTGCTCCAAACCGATTCTTTTCTTCCAGTTTAATCAAAATTATAGTTATTAAATTTATAACGAGATGGCACCTAATGCCTCCCTCTAGGGTCAAATTGTTTGGTAATTTATTACTAATATAGCCGTTATATAGCCTGATGGCATATGGCAGTGGTTGGTTTTATGATTATAATGTATCAGGTTTGTGTAGAGTTGTTTGTTTATAACAACTGTCTTTTAAATTATTCTAACATAAGGAAAAATTGAAACTGTTTATATTATTTAGAAAGGTTTAAGCTGTTTTGTGAAGCAATACTATACTTATTATAGAAGATAAAAATAAAAATAATTGAGATATCATTAAGTTTGAAATGAATAACAGCACATGCTACAATGCATCAGCTGTATTATTGACAGTTATAAACAGTAGTTTGGTAATATTTTTTTTATTATAATATTGTCTACTAAGGACTTATTATACTGGTGTTCCAATTTTTGCAAAAGGAGAAATTCTTATTCAGAAAAAACAAATCTTTATTTTTCACCTGAAATACCAGGTGATACTGGTGTTCCAACTTCTCCTTTTGCAAAAATTGGAACACCAGTATAATAAGTCCTTAGTAGACAATAATATAATAAAATAGTATAAAATAAGGACAAAAAGGCAATTGAATTAGTAGTTTGGTAAGTTCAAAAAAATAAACTACAGGAGTCATAAGTGTTGTTATATTTTATTAACTGATTTTTTCCCATATATTTTGTTTATGAATTCAAACATTTTCAATAAATAATATTTTAAAAATAAATAATCATCTTTTAATTTGTTTTTTTTTTGAAGAGGTCAGTGCTTATAAAAGCTACAGAGAGTAAAAGCATGATGATTAATTCTTGATAGTTTTGGCTATAGAGAAAAATTACCAAGAAGTGACATCCACTCACAAAATGAAAATTATTTAGAATAATTATTTACTGATGATATATAAGCCTTAGCATTAAAATGATAAACTTTTATATTATTACCATTGTAGTTTAATTGAATATTGTTTTTTTAACTTATATACTGATAAACAAATAATCTTATTGTATGAATTTCAACTGTTCATCATAAATACATATAGTATTTTTTATGTACTAAGATTATAGAATTTTTTAAAAGATAATTTGATCATAAATTAGAATATTTGGTAGAAGTTTACTTAGGTATTCCTTATGGCATCACTTCCTGAATCTCGACATGAGTCTTATAATAGTTATAATAGATGTCGCAGTCAGCTTAAACTATTACATCATGTATTCTAGTTTCAAAATCATTTAAAATTTTAGAAATATGTCAATGGTGAGTGAAATTTGTTTTATTTGAATGCCAGTGTAGTTAGTAGCTGTGCCTGTTACCATAGGGAATGCCCAAGTAAAATTTTATCTAATATTTTATAACTGAAAAAATTCAAACTGTTATAAAATAAATAAAAATTTCTTTATTTTTTTTTTATAAATAATTTTTTTTTGCTTTAGATAATTTGAATTACTTTTTTACCTGTAATATAGAACAGTTCTCTTGCCAAAATTCATCTTGTGTTTCTTTGTTCAGTAATGGGTGAATTACTTTGCCATTTCTGAAAATATATAACATGCAATAAATATAAGTACTTGTGTAAAAGAAAATATTTTTGTATTGAAATCCTATCACTTGCTTAAAATTTAAGGCAATTGATATTAATAAAATAATAATGATAGTAATTGAGATAATTTGTGTTAAATATTTACATAACTAATTTTAATTAATTTTCAACACAATTTTAATTAAAAACAAACATTATATATATAATGTATTATGTCTGTTTTTAATTACAATATAAACCATATTATATAAAACATATATATTATAAAATATAAATAGCCATCAAGTTTCAAAATTGCTTTGAAATAAGTAGAATTAATACTTTATTATTATGTAATAATAACAATAATAATAATAATTAAGTATTACAGTAAATATTATTAGCAAAGCTTCACAAATATGCCCTTATCATGTTTTATTCCTGCCAAACAGAGGTCTTAACTCTGACATAAACATTTGAAAGGACATTAAGATTTATGTCCTTATATTTGTGTCAGAGTAGAAGATTATGTGGAAAACTGTTTTTTGAATTTTTCTGATAACTAGTTTAAAATATATTTTTGAATGGCACAATATTCATTTGAATGTACAGTACATAGTATGTGTATAATTTATGGTGGCAGTCATCTTAACTTCTGTCTTTTGTGCTTGTGAACCTTGCTGCACTAGCACTACAACAGCTAAAATGGAAATAGCTTAACTGTCTTAACAAAGCAGCTTTTCTAGGAAATGTGCCTAACATTTAAATGAATTTTTCCCATCTAATCTATTATTTATTATTAATATTATCACTATTACATATTAAAGTATTATAATCTTAATTTTATAAAAAAATTATTTATGGAGTAGAAAAGAAACAGAAATAAAGCACACAAATTAACAGTTTCAATATAATTTCAACTGCAAAACTATTAAAACATTTCTAGAAATCCAATGCTAATAATTTTCTTAAAATAGTTTTACATAAGAACATTTGAAATTGCATTATATTGCAATGAGACAATATTATAGAAAGACATTCTTATATACTTTAAGTAACATACAGAGTTTCATAATTTAATACTCAATTACAAAAAATATTAAAAAGTAAAGTCCTCACTTAAAGAAGTTTTATGTAAGATTTCTTTAAGTGAGGCGTTTATTTTTAATACTTATTATATTAACAGAGAATCAAAGAGGAATGCCATTATTTATGTTTGTTTGACATCTCTATCAAATATCCAGAGGAGTTGAATCTTGAGAAAGAAAAAGTTTCAAATAAAACATACTACATATCTGAAAGTTATCATATACATAAATTGTATTTGTATTTAAAATATTGATCCAGCTGCTGTCAGACCTGCTGGACGTATTCCTACACTTATGTGCAATTATTTTAAATTTTTACTTACACAGGTAAATTTGGATGAAATCTGACATTTTTCTTCCCAGTTGTCTATTACAGAAAAAAATTAGTTATTTCATAACTGGAACAAAAAATTTGAAATTCAATGTTTTGAAATAAAAATATGCATTATATCTTACTCTGAAATTAACTTTAGGTGGTTTTACAGGATATTTTGAAGGGAAATAAATATCAAACTGAAAACAGCCATTGGAAAAAGGTGATCCTTCTGGTCTGTAAAATTAAAAATTAACACTATAGCAACATATGCTAAAATAATCAATTTACTAAGTTAATAATTTTATTTCAAAATTTTGATTTTGAAACAAAATTATTTACCCTGTTATTAATGCTCTCATTAAACTCCTTTTTGCTTCATCCTAAGTAAAAGTAATACATAATTAATTTTATCAAAATGATGTTTATAAATTAAATTAAAAATAGATATACATAGGTATAGCCAAACAATCATCTTAAATACTCAATTATTAAAATTAGCAGATTTATAGCCTAATACTAAGTAATTTGCTACTAGAGGTAGATGTTAGGTGCCATCTCTTATCTAAATTAATAATTATAATTTTTAAATAATAATTTAGAATCATCTGGAAGAAAAAAACTGGTCTGGGGCAGGGCTTGAACCAGCAACCTCTGCTTGCCGTGCAGTGCACTTGCCAGTTGCACCATGTGGACCCCAACAAGCAAACCTTTCACTTCCAGATGTATTTAAATTTAGATATAACCTTACATGGCTAGTAGCAAATTACTTAGTATTAACTATTAAAATTAGTGGATTTATAGCGTGAATACTTAAGACTATGTATTGTTTGGTTTATAAATTAAAATTATTTATTATTATCCTTGAAAACATTTCAAATTCAAATTATTAAATATATGCAGTGTTTATTACTACTATGTGATCAAATGACAATAGTGCAAGAAGTAGTGCAAGAAGTTTGGTGATGTCATGAATTAGCCAAGCTTGCTGTACTGCCAACTCATGGCATTATGAAGTCTGATTCACAGTGTCACCAAACTCCTCACCTTAGTGTGAGTTGTTATATTTTCATTTGATCATAGTATATTCTATTTCTAAAGTAATTTTATTGAATTATCCTAGAAAATATAATATCTTACTTTTTTAAGATATTTACGCCCCANATTTAATAATTAATTTAGAAGGTTCTGGAGATACTATGCCAAGATAGATGTGGTAGCTAGCCGAGTGCCATAGTGGGAGTTATAGACTATACACACTGAGTCATTTCCAGCTGGCACTGTAAGTAATCAAGTATAACAACTTATTAATTTAGATATAATCAAAGGGAGAATCAGATGAAAGTCTGGATAGCATAATTTGCAATGCAACTGCATGGTATAAAGAAGTTGATGGTTTGAGTCCTGTTTCAGGCCAATTCTTTTCTTCCAGAACCTTCTGAATTAATTATTAAAATATTGATATAATTATAATTATTATTAAATTTAACAAGAGATTGTACCCAATGCCTACCTCTAGTTCCAAATTACTTAGCATTTAATTAATAATAGTAGTAGTAATATAGCCTGATGTAATTTGAAAATCGTTTGGCTTTAACTATGTTAACTGTTTAGTGATCAATAAAGCAAGAACATCTAGGCACTAAAAAACCACATAAGTTAATAACAGATATGATTTTTAGTTTCTGGATGTCCTATCTCTAGTGATCAGAAAATGAAGTATCAAGCATTTTACATCCTAATATGATAATTTATAACTTATAGATGCTATATTGTTGTGAGCCCGCGGATTTTTGCGGGTCTTTTAAAAATTTAAATTTTCTTGTTAATTAACTTCGGGAAAAACCCGAAGATTTTGTACTAGATTGGATTTCACCGATTGTATCACAACTCACTGAGGAAGTTTCCAGTTAGATGTGAAAAATGCACCGTCATCATCAACAAGAATCGATGACGTGTCAGCTCTCGCACGAAAAAGTATAAAAGCTCGAATCTCCGTAACCTCAGGGCGATTCGTCATAGGAAGTTGTACTTAGTAATAGTGTCACCGAAACTCCCGAGCCTCCATTCAGCGGACCTGATCCAGCTATAGAGAGAGGACCTCGAATAGAAGACACGGAAGAC
>NW_019385402.1:0-10692 GCF_000671375.1 Centruroides sculpturatus
TGCCAGGCCTACACCAACTTCCTGTGTTGTAATCTGGACTATATTTTTGGTATATAAATTTTGTTTGATTCTGTATTGTACTTGTCTCCTCCTTTCGTGGTAATCTTTTTTATTCATCCCTGCGAATATCATCTTACAGATATTCGCAGATCCCACAGACTCAATATTGCTGTATGTCATACCCTTCAATGGAAAGTAGGCAGTCCTTTTAACAACTCAAGATCCAAGAAGTTAATTTTTTGGGTAACGATCATAAATGTTTGAACACATTTGAAAGATTGCAAGAAAGGAACATCCACTGTAGGCCACAAAAATCTAGCAAGTGTTGTGCTGTGTTCTTTGTCATGTTTCAGCCATGTCTTTGCTATGCTGGGATTATGAAACAAAGCTGTTTGATAGATTTTCATAAATATAAAAATATAAATTATAATTTAAATGAAATTAAAGTTATATACATATCACAATGGCAAATCCCTAATTTTGTTTTCATTTATTTATGAAATTTCTGCCAAATAGGCAACAAATGGAAGCAGCTGAAGCTAACATCAACAAATCGTTGTTACTGTTTGTTACCATTTTATGAACTACAGGCAATAGTTCATAGATGGGTAGGCAAAATATTCAAATGTGTTCAAACATTTATGATCGTTACTCAAAAAATTAACTTCTTGGATCTTGAGTTATTAAAAAGACTGCCTACTTTCCATTGAAGAGTATGACATACAGCAATATTGAGTCAATGACCAGGTGATTGTTTTAATTTTAAGAAAACATTCTTTGGAATAAAATAAAACAAAAATATTGTAATTTGAACCATTTACAAATGTGATGGAAGCTTTTGTGTACAGGGTAATAAAACACTTTATGGTGTTTTAACATTTGCAGTGGAGTCAGTGCTGACTCTGCTGTTAATTCCCTTTAAGTCTGGCACAAATTAGTCAATGTGGTTGCTTTCAATATGACATCAAAGATGGTTTTTATGGTCATGTCACTTTTTCTTTAATGATCTGTTTACTTTGTGATATNTTTTTTTCAATAATTAATATTATATCAAATGTAAAGAAGTAAAATTCTTAAAGTTACAGCATTTCTTATATAAGAAAGATTCAAAAATAAAACAGGAAAAACTAGTTTTATTGTGAGAGTAAATGTAATATATTATAATACATTTTCTTTGAAATAATGACAATTTGATATCACATTTTTGTCAACATCTATACCATGATCAGAAGCAGTCCTGAAACCAGAAGTTGTTTTTGTACATTTGTTAAAAGAAAGTTTATAGCACAACACACTCAACTTGTAGTGATACAAAATGACATCCATTTAAATGCTTCTTTAATCTTAGGAAGAGATGATAATTTATTAGAGTCATAGTTGAAGAGAGTAGGGTGATTATGATCACATGATTACATAAAAATTCTGTTTTGGACTTTGAAAGCTTGGTGCATGACATACATGCAATGTATCTTGAGATTGTCATGGAATCATCTTATGTACAGACCTGTGTGAAATACTCATAATGTGGGCCTGATTCTCTTTTGATTGCTGACAGTCTTGTCTAATTTCCTCTTGAATTCTATCAATTATCTCTGCATCACTGGTCTGTCTGAATGTGGGTCATCTTCCACATCTTTCCTAATTTCTTTTAATTAGTTGAATCACTCTTGTACTTGGATCTTTGACATAGTGTCTTCATCATAGACTGTTCTTAGCATTTTTAGAATTTTACTACAAGATATTAAGCTTACAGCAAAGTTTAATGTTAATTCATTATTTCATTTTCAGTGTTTTAAATTTCTGCAACAACTATATGAACTACTATTTTTACTAGGGTAGTATTCTTTATATCTTGGTAAATTTGCTTAACATAGCTTGCAAAAACATGGTATAACATGCTAAGGTTTCAACTGTAGCATATGAAACAACAAAAAGTTGATGTTGGAAACTTACATTGCAATTCTCATTTTATTTTTGACTCTACCTTGTATATTTATACTAATATTGAATTATATTGAATATAGATAAGAACATTTTGTTACTATTTCACTTGAGATGAAACAAAATTGAGACATTCTGTGATTTATTATAAAGTATGATATCAGAAATTTTTCAGATTTACTTCAAAAATATCACTTTTTAAATATTGAGGTCCATTCACTAACATATATTAATTATCTACAAAAACATATACGTATACATAAACAATTAATATATTTATTTGTATTTTCCTTTATTTAAAAACTTTTTGATTTTTATTTAAAGATTATTTTTTTCCTAATTTGTAAAGTTGGTGAAGGCAATACTTACAATTATTATGAGAAATATAATAAGCTTTTTTTTTATGCTAGCTCATAATTTCATGTAGCATAATTATGAAAATTATCATAAACTACTGATATCATATTAATTAAAATTACAAAAATTATTTTTATTTTCCTGATTCAGATTAAAATTCTTTGAATATCTTTACAAAATAACTAAAAATATATATGAATACAATAATCCATCCATTTATGTGAATTTACTTTAATATGGTTGAAAAATTTCTAATTTTTAAAGAATCACTTTACAGAAATATATGATACTTACATCAAAATGTGTTTTTTCAGTTATCAGTAGTCTCTTATATAGACATATATTTAGAGTAAGTAATACATATAGTAAGAGTAAAATACTTTATTTGAGAATAAGGAACAGCTTCCCTATTTTAAACAGCTTTCTATGGTGCCATTTATGCACTGTTTTTTAGAATCAATTACTTGTGTAATTGAAGGAATTACTGTATTAATATTTTTTAAACACAAAATTACAAATCTCTGAAATTAACAATTAAGGACTAATTTAAAATTGCAATATACTGTAGTACAAGCATGTGCATGTAAAAATGCCTGAAAATATTCATTACATATGTTAAAAGCACCAGTAATACAAAGTATATACTAAAATTTGTACTTCGTATGTACTTTTGTCTTCAAGCAAATCTTACTAGCTTCTATTATGTCACACTTTTTAGATGGGGAGATAAACATGTAACAGTACATGACACAAGGGATTTGAAAATTACAGTGTCACAAAACACATACAGTAATACCTCGACTTACGCGAACCCGGAGTTACACGATTTTCAAATTTCGCCGACTCGTCTTTTGTTTGAGTGCCACACAACTCTTGATTACTCATTTCCCCCACACTATTGTTCAGCTTACATGTTCGGACGTGTCGTGCGGAATTGACACATAGCTACAATTTATTTTGTGTTATTTATTTCTGTGTTTGTTATATCTATGGAGACTTGAGAGACTCTATGTGGTGATTTCTTGTAACCGTGAACGGATCAAAAGACGAGATAAGATTAAAGAGAACATTTATTAGCTTACATACATCCGACTTAGATTTTACACAAATTGCAAAATTATACCCCGACTTACGCGGTTATCGCTTGGTCCCACCTATCGCGTAAGTTCGGGGTATTACTGTACACATATTCCCATATAATATGGCAATTTTGTGAAATCTAATTACCATGTTATATGAATCCATGCTGTACAGTAAGGATATGTACAAAGGATATGTACCAGTACATAGGATTAGCAAAAGTATACTATTATTTTTCATAATTAAGAGAAATATGTTTATTAAAGCAATCAATAATTAACTAACAGAAACAATCACAAAAGTATTGCATATTAACATTAATTATTTTCTTCACTGCTAAACACCATTAAACAAGGACATTTTGACAAAATATCATTGTCATCTGAACTTTCCTGTTGACCTAAATCTGAAGTATTGGCAACATTTTGATTTTTCTCTACTTGTTTTCATAAAATCTGATATTTTTATTTGTTTGTGTTTGCTTAAGAGATCTTTAAAAATTTAATTTTTTAGATACTATTAATTTTATCTGTAGAAACAAAACATAGGGACAATCAGGTTCATGTAGAATACTATCACCAATGACAGTGACACCTGGTTATTGGAAAGCTAGAATAGGAAGCTAGGACAAAGAAGAAGAAATATTGTACAATCAGTTCTCATTTTAAAGAAGCACAAAACAACATTACCAATGGATTTTAGAATATTGAAAATTTCAAATATGTGACAACAGGCATACTTGCTTGAATAAAAAAATAAAATAGAATGAAGGTGTTTGCACTAAAAAATTGTGATATTTTTGTAATTCTCCAATGTCTCCAATTCTCAGACCGTATTGTAAAGAACACCATGTTGTAGGAATGCCAAGTTATATAAGAGATACCTTTATTAGAATATTTCATGTATGAGGTGTGCACAGTCAAGTCAGTTACAATTAAACTACATGTTCAATAAAATTTTATAAAATTCTATGCTATTTAATCCGATATTGAATTTATTTCTTCTGTAGCTTATGTACAGTACAACTGTCTACAAGATGTTTGAGGATGAGTGAGTTAGTTTCAACTTGTCATATAGTTACGTCACTGGTCTAAAATAGTCATATATTTATGTTTGTTTATAGCTCTGTACAAGTGATGAGAATTGAATAAACTTTCCTATTAAGTTATTAACTAATTATATATAGATTCAGCATTTAAATTAATGGTGGACAAAATGTGAAGAGAATTTTTGTATTCTTCAACTATTTGTGAATTTTTAAATATACTGTACATAGTATACTAGCCATTTTTTAATTAAGCTATGAAGTTTATAAAGTTCCCAAAAATTATCAAATCAGTAAAATATGCATTATCAGACAATCTTAATTTGACCTATTTGGACCCAAATATTGTTTATATTGGCATTAAAGCATTTAAGGGAAAAAACATTCTTCCTTTTCTAATTTTAAAAAGCACTTTTTATAATCAGAAATCATTCTATTAATATGGAGGTATTTTCCAAATAAATTGTTTTCTATAGATTCTGTTTTATTTAGAACTAAAGTTAATCAAGATTGTTATATATAATGATTATCCAGAAAAATCTTTTACACAAGCTGAGCAAATGCATGCTTTATCCATTCCTTCAGATTCTTTAATTTTATTTCTGATGTTTTCATTTCCAATTACTACTTTACTACAAATTTTGTACTTTGTGCTTTTTTGTCATATTCATATAGACTGCATGTTTGTACTGATAAGATAATATGACTTAGGATAGACCAAGATATGCACCATAAATTATTAATTTAAAAAAAAAGGAAGGGGTTTTTTTAAGTTAATTACATTGGCCAAAATGACTTTTTTTCTTATACTGTATTAAGTGTACTGTATATATTTTTTGTGCTGATTATTAAATTGTTTTCCGAATTTGGCCTTAACATCCCATTTTTGAAAATTTTTCAGTAATAATAATATATTCTTAATATACACTAATGTAAATAAATTTTAAAAAGACTGTATAGCACTAACATGTACAATTGTTGGTCAACTATTGCTGGATTATGATTAGGTTAGGTCAGAAATGAAAAGTAGCAAGAAAAACTTTTTAAACCATAATATACACTTGTATCTGTTTTATTATCATGGATTGCCTTAAAATGAATGATAAAATTAATATATTAATATTTTAAATTCAGTTACCATTAATTTTTAAAATTAAATTTCTACTAATAAATTCATCTTTTATGGTTTTGGAGTTAATAGAAATCATTATTCATTACAATAATTTTTAAAAAATAACTTACTAAGCAATATACATAGGCGTATCTGCTAGAATGTTCCATAACATATATATATATTTTCTACTTCTTTTATATTAATATTTATTTTAAATAATTGTTTGAATAGCATTTTATTAATGTGTGTAATTTGCAATTCTTGATGCATAATTAGAATAATGATCGATTATAATATAATCATTGCATTTACTGTGTTCTCCTCAATAATCTGTTATAAATTTTCTGTTTATGTCAATATAAAAATGGCACATTTATTTTAAATAAATAGATATTAAAAAATGAACTTAAAATAATAAAGTTTATCTGTTATATGTTTAAATAAAAACTTAATGTACCATTCAAAAAAATCTCTCTCTCAAAAATAATGTGTATTTAACCTCAATTAGGAATCAAGAACATAATTTTTTGAATTTTTTGAAATATTGAGTTTTATTTATTTATTCCTCTAATTTCATAGTTTATTGTAATAATTTTCTAAATGTAATAAACTAAAAATTTCTTTATTTTTTTCAGTCATAATTAAAAATTTGTATATTTTATTTAGGAGGTAATTTCTACGTGGAGAAAGTGGGATATAAATCAGCCAGGTCCTCCTAGGTGGATATCCGATCCAAAAAGAATTGGTTTTGAAAGGAGTTCACCACAGAGAAGATTATCTGGTTCAGTTTGTGGTCAAGATCCAAGGTAAAAATAATTACATGAAATTTTTATAATTTCTATTGTAATCTATAATTTGAACAGTAGAAAAATTATATATTCATGTTTGTTTTTTTAGTTAGTTGTATATTAGTTTTAGTATATAAGGTCACTTTAGATATGTGATAAATAAAATAACAAAACATTGGCACTATTAGTCAAAGTCTGAGTCTGTTGTCAATAATTCATTAGTTTTTGTTAATAGTATTTTTGATGTAATCAATTGCATCAAAAGCAGTTTGTTTTATAAATGATGTAGTTTCTAGAAACTCAAAAGTTTCAAGCTGTTGAAAGGCTAAAATTATTTACTCTTGAGTTCCACATTTTCATTATTTTTTGCATAAGAAATGATAACATAATTTCATATAATGTTAATAACAAGTATAAGAATAAATATACATTTAATCTCTATTTTACAGGTATTGTGGACAGTGACACCTGGTTATTGGAAAGCTAGAATAGGAAGCTAGGACAAAGAAGAAGAAATATTGTACAATCAGTTCTCATTTTAAAGAAGCACAAAACAACATTACCAATGGATTTTAGAATATTGAAAATTTCAAATATGTGACAACAGGCATACTTGCTTGAATAAAAAAATAAAATAGAATGAAGGTGTTTGCACTAAAAAATTGTGATATTTTTGTAATTCTCCAATGTCTCCAATTCTCAGACCGTATTGTAAAGAACACCATGTTGTAGGAATGCCAAGTTATATAAGAGATACCTTTATTAGAATATTTCATGTATGAGGTGTGCACAGTCAAGTCAGTTACAATTAAACTACATGTTCAATAAAATTTTATAAAATTCTATGCTATTTAATCCGATATTGAATTTATTTCTTCTGTAGCTTATGTACAGTACAACTGTCTACAAGATGTTTGAGGATGAGTGAGTTAGTTTCAACTTGTCATATAGTTACGTCACTGGTCTAAAATAGTCATATATTTATGTTTGTTTATAGCTCTGTACAAGTGATGAGAATTGAATAAACTTTCCTATTAAGTTATTAACTAATTATATATAGATTCAGCATTTAAATTAATGGTGGACAAAATGTGAAGAGAATTTTTGTATTCTTCAACTATTTGTGAATTTTTAAATATACTGTACATAGTATACTAGCCATTTTTTAATTAAGCTATGAAGTTTATAAAGTTCCCAAAAATTATCAAATCAGTAAAATATGCATTATCAGACAATCTTAATTTGACCTATTTGGACCCAAATATTGTTTATATTGGCATTAAAGCATTTAAGGGAAAAAACATTCTTCCTTTTCTAATTTTAAAAAGCACTTTTTATAATCAGAAATCATTCTATTAATATGGAGGTATTTTCCAAATAAATTGTTTTCTATAGATTCTGTTTTATTTAGAACTAAAGTTAATCAANATACATTAATAAAGTAAATTTGTTGTCGTTAGAATTGTGTTTTGGAGATTAATTTTTAGTTTAGTTTCAAATTATTTTCATTTTTGAAAACCAGTTAGTTTTTAATGGAAATTTATTAGTCATCTTTCAATAATTGTTATTAATTGAATTTAAATCATGTGGATATTTTTATACAAAAACATTAAGTTAATGTATTACTTAAATTAGCTATTACTCACGAAATTACTCAAATCTGTAATTTACTTACATATATACAAGATGTAACAAAATGCCATGCCAATATTTTAGGGATAGATTTTAGGGTCAAAATAAGCTTAAAATCCTCTATAAATATTTTTTAAATAACACTTCATTTTTGAGATCTGGACTGTTAAAAAATCAATTATACATCTGTATATGGGGAAGACATTTTGAACAGTTTTTGTAAATCATTCTGTTTAATTTTGTAAAAATAAAATGTTATTCAAAATAAATTTACATTGAAAAACTCTTGCCTTCCAATTTTTTTTACTGTAAAATGGGTGGATACTGCAATTCTTAAAATGAATAAGGCTGTTTTCACTCATTACAGTAGGACTTGGGCAGCATTTACTTACTACAATCCATTGACAGAAGCATAAAGAACAAATACAAAATTACTTTAAAAATTCTAATATTAGTACTTTAGCATGAAATTTGACAAGTATTTTTTTTTTTTTTTGCATTCTAGATCTTGAAAAAGAAGCATATTTAAAAATGTTTTTAAGAGGATTTTAAGCTTATTTTTGACCTTAGAATCTATTCATAAAATATTGGCAGTTTTGTTACAACCTGTATATATAAAATAATAAATCAATCATCTTACTCCAGCATAATCCAGTCATAGAGTGAGTGATTGGACAATATCTGATGGTATTTTTTTTTTTTAATCTTGATCATAATGCTGTGCATATTGAATGAGGTTAACTGGTTTAGTTGTGTTGCATGGCAACACAATAACCAAAGCAACGGCATGTTCAGAATAAACATGCCGTTGTTTATTCTGAAATGGTGAAATTATTGGAATTGCATCTGAATCTGTGATTATATCTTTTATTTCCATATTTTGTCTTCTTTCTAACAATGTAAAATACTTGTAAATTGACAAAAATGCATATTTATGGTTTATTTTGCTGTAATTTTGTCCAATAAAAGCAATAAAATAAACTTATCAAATTTCATTTTGCTCTAAATTATCTTAGGTTTCATAGATTGACATCAAATTTGTTTGTAATTTGAGAGGGCTATATTGTCTTTCAATGTCAGAGTAGGAAAACTTCATTACTTTAAAGCCTAGTGCAAACTAGATGATATCACAGCAAACTGGTCAGAGGCAACATTAAACAAAATTTGTTCAATCATTCAACATCAATCACCTGGTCATTGACTTGTGTCATCCTAGTATATATTGTCAGTCGGTGTTATTGTGTTCGTCATGTTAAAAAAAAAAAGCTTTTTGTTTTCTTTCGCTTCTGATTTATTTCCTTTTTGTGTATATGTATATATATATAGTTTTTGTATACTGCCGATGTGGTTATTGTATTGTAAAAAAAAAAAAAAAAAAAAAATTTGTTTGTTTTTGGGTGGTTTTTGTGTGGCAGCACGGTGTAGGTGGGGGTGGTATATATATGGTGGGGAACCAGCAATTCGGCATTTCTGGTTCTTGGTGTTCGAGTGGAAGGTGCATTCTACGAGTGTATTGTGTGGACTCTTTGTGTTGACCGCCACGTGCCAGGCCTACACCAACTTCCTGTGTTGTAATCTGGACTATATTTTTGGTATATAAATTTTGTTTGATTCTGTATTGTACTTGTCTCCTCCTTTCGTGGTAATCTTTTTTATTCATCCCTGCGAATATCATCCTACAGATATTCGCAGATCCCACAGACTCAATATTGCTGTATGTCATACCCTTCAATGGAAAGTAGGCAGTCCTTTTAACAACTCAAGATCCAAGAAGTTAATTTTTTGGGTAACGATCATAAATGTTTGAACACATTTGAAAGATTGCAAGAAAGGAACATCCACTGTAGGCCACAAAAATCTAGCAAGTGTTGTGCTGTGTTCTTTGTCATGTTTCAGCCATGTCTTTGCTATGCTGGGATTATGAAACAAAGCTGTTTGATAGATTTTCATAAATATAAAAATATAAATTATAATTTAAATGAAATTAAAGTTATATACATATCACAATGGCAAATCCCTAATTTTGTTTTCATTTATTTATGAAATTTCTGCCAAATAGGCAACAAATGGAAGCAGCTGAAGCTAACATCAACAAATCGTTGTTACTGATTGTTACCATTTTATGAACTACAGGCAATAGTTCATAGATGGGTAGGCAAAATATTCAAATGTGTTCAAACATTTATGATCGTTACTCAAAAAATTAACTTCTTGGATCTTGAGTTGTTAAAAAGACTGCCTACTTTCCATTGAAGAGTATGACATACAGCAATATTGAGTCAATGACCAGGTGATTGTTTTAATTTTAAGAAAACATTCTTTGGAATAAAATAAAACAAAAATATTGTAATTTGAACCATTTACAAATGGGATGGAAGCTTTTGTTTACAGGGTAATAAAACACTTATGGTGTTTTAACATTTGCAGTGGAGTCAGTGCTGACTCTGCTGCTAATTCCCTTTAAGTCTGGCACAAATTAGTCAACATGGTTGCTTTCAATATGACATCAGAGATGGTTTTTATGGTCATGTCACTTTTTCTTTAATGATCTGTTTACTTTGTGATATTGCTCATGATGTACTTCTGGAGCAATATCACAAGGTAAACAGATCATTAAAGAAAAAGTGACATGACCATAAAAACCATCTCTGATGTCATATTGAAAGCAACCATGTTGACTAATTTGTGCCAGACTTAAAGGGAATTAACAGCAGAGTCAGCACTGACTCCACTGC
>NW_019385402.1:13401-59834 GCF_000671375.1 Centruroides sculpturatus
TGAAGAACTTTTTCTTCAATACAGAGTGGTAAAGGAAGGAGCTCTGCTAGAATCAGAGAGGCATTTGTAGAAACAGTCCTGCAGCACTTTGAAATTTTGATGGCAAACTGTCTTTGGAGAGAGAGTAATTTACTTGCAATTGTAACTTTACTCGTTACATGACCCCAGCTAGAAGCCGCATAAAGTATCATTGGTAGTATTGCCCCATTATACAGAGTTTTATAAGCTTTGTGATTTAGTCCCCAGGTGCATCTAGCACATTTTTGCAGCATGTAGTTTATTTTCTTGGCTTTAGCCAAGATATAATCAATGTGGTAACTATATGTAAGTTTAGTATCAAGGATTACTCCCAGGTACTTTTGCCGGTCTACCCATTCGATTGAGTCACCATCTAATAAAAGCTTGGGGTATGAAAATTTGTATTTGTTTGTGAAAAGCATAGCTTTGGTCTTGTAAGTACAGAACTGGAGTTTATTAAGATAGGCCCATTTGGAAGCTTTACTCAACATTTCGTTTAGCTTACTTTCCAAAAAAGCAGTGTCCCTATGCTGACACACAATGACAAGGTCGTCGGCATAGGCTTGCACACTTATTGCTTTGTCACATTTGGTTTTCAGAAAGGAGTTAACCACTAGGTTCCATAAGAAAGGAGATAAAACACCACCTTGAGGGCAAGATTTTGTTAGGAGTTTACTAACAGAGTGATGATGATAAGACAGATTTATTTTCCTGTTAGTTAAAAAGGAGGAGACCAGCTTGACAAGATAGTTGGGACAGTCTAGTTGGGAGAGCTCGTTGATAATGCTTGGGTGCCAGCAGTTGTCGAAGGCACCTTTAATGTCCAAAAAGATAGCTGCGGTATAAACTTTGTTACTCAGTCCCTCTTCTATGAATTGTGTCAAGGCATAGACAGCATCCTCAGCACTTCTGCTTTTTCTGAAGCCATACTGGTTTGGGTCGAGCCAGTGATGCTTATTAGCATGCCACTCAAGACGGCCCAAAATCATTTTTTCAAAAACCTTGCCCATTACTGGAAGAAGGCTAATTGGTCTATACAACTTGGAGGGGTCGGTATTTTCAGTTCTTGGTTTTTTGATAAGGATGACATTGGCAATTTTCCAGTGAGCAGGAAAGTAAGAAAGACTTAGGCAGGAGTTGTACAGACTGAGAAGAAAAGGTTCTAAAATGTTGAAACACACCTGAAGCATTTTGGCATAGATCTCATCACCTCCTGGAGCCTTATGAGGTCCCATGGAGAAAAGTGCTTTCTTGAGTTCAAAGGTGGAAAAGTAGTGATCTATTTCAGTTGGGGCTGAATGCACACTTAGCCAATTTGTTCTGATGGATTTATGTTCAGAGGAGTCATCCGTGTTATTGTCTCCAGGGAAGAGTTGTGCAGCCAGGGCTGATAAAGCAGAATTGATATCATAGCTATGTTGGGAGTTATCTATGTGTGCCTGAAGTGTATGATCCGTGTTGCTCCTGTTTAGAATCCTGTAAATGTTTTTCCATGGATCAATATTTCCCCTTGTATTGCAATAGTTTTGCCAAGATTTCAGCTTTTCTGACTTCATTTCTCTGATATATTTCTTTTTTGCTGACCTGTATTCAATTTCTTGATTGACTCTCAATAGGGGATTTTTCTGTCTTTGAAATTTGCGCCTAAGAGAATTGACCTGTTTTCTCAGGGATGTTAATGTTGGGGTCCACCACGGCACAGCCTTCTTTAGGGGGACTTTTCTGGGAATGGCTTTTTCTGCTGCACTTTTCAGAATATCATTTAGCTTTGACACCCATTTGTCAATTTCCTCTTCAGTGTTAAGAAAGGTTTGTGTACTAAAATTATCCAGTTCTACTTGGATTAGATCCTGAAACATTTGCCAGTTTGCCTTTCTCAAATTGAAGGAGTTACTTTTTGTGAGGCAAAGCCTGTGCTGCTGTTCAATGCAAAAGGAGATGGCTCTGTGATCAGATAGCATTTCCTGGTCAATCAGAGACCAGCAAGTGATGTTTTTAGTCAGAGAGGAGCCAGTGATAGTTAAATCAATCCAGCTTTTGCCCAGAATGGAGTCATAAGTAGGTTCACTTGGCTCATTTATCACAGTAAAGACATGTCTATCTAGGAATTCTTCAAAAAGGGTACCCCTGCTATTTTCTATGATGTCATGCCATAGTGGATTACGGGCATTGGAGTCAACACCAATCAGCAGCCTATTTTTATCAATTGTTTTGTAGGTTTCCTCCAAAAAAGAGATAGCATCATTCAGAGGCAAGCTGGGATAGCAGTAAACTGATGATAAGAACATAACAGTATCCAGAGTAATAGATATTACGGTGCAGAACTCATTACATAGCTGGGTAAGCTGCAGTATGGGGATATTTGGGTTGCATATAATAATGCAAGCTAGGGGATTAGGGACGGCTGCAGAGATAATCTTGAAACCCCTAGGAAAGCCAACAATTTTAGAATTGTATACGTAGGGATCCTGTAAAAGAGCAATATCTATGTCGTTAACTATTAAGTAATTTGCCAGATTACCTGTGACTGCTTTGGAGTGATTGACATTAAATTGAACAATTTTAATATGTTTCTTGGTATGTGGCCTCTCCATAGTCCGTATTTTCAATAAGTTTTGATTTTACTTTTAAATATACAGGACATTCTGGGTCAGTGGCTTTGTGAGAAATATTTTGAACATTCATTTTTAGTCGTTTAGCCCATCGGATACAATTGATGCACTTAATAACAGACGACTTGGTCTTTTCCACACAGGTTCTATAGCTGTGACCCTCTACTCCACAGTGTGAGCAGGCAGGTTGTTCCGGTACACATTTTGAAGCAATGTGACCAAATTTGCAGCAGTTGTAGCATTGTTTGATTCCTAAGTAGTTGAGGACTTGATGAGATCTAAGTCCTATATACACCCTTCTGTTTTTCAGTAAACTTTGATGAACTTGAGGTGAGGTCAAGAAAACCCATGTTTTTTCCTGAGCAGAGTCTGCCTTGGATCTGAAGGAGAATAGTGGTTGTAGTATTTGATCTTTTTCTTCTAGTATATTTTTTAAGTTGTCATTCTGTGCAGTGACAGTGTTAATCAACTCCTCTTTATTTAAGTTAGAGCACACATGGTGGATTTGAACTAAAGGCTTTCTCTTAGTTTTCTTGCTTGCCGAAAATTTGAATTCAGAGTCATGATTGTTATTGATGAGATTAATAATTTTATCGACACTGGCAGTGTTGGATAATTGTAGGCTGACTTTCCCATCTTTCTGCACTAGACAGGAGTCGATCCTGATACCATTGGCTGCTGGTTTTAGAACAGCTTCTAAGTGACTTCTGACAGTATTTCTGTCCACTTGCGAGTTTTTAATCCCTGGAGTTAATATTAATGTCTCCCTTTTTTGTGCTTGGCCAGGCTGGTTATGAACTTTTACTCTTGAAGCTTTGACAGCATTTGCATATGATTTTAGTTGTGATTGATGCTGAATTTTATCCTCTTGTAGTTTAACTATATCTTCTTGTACCACATTGTATTTGTCTAAACAGCATAAATGAATGTCAGTTATTCTTTGTATTAACTGATCTATTGTGTAACTTTCTTGTTGGTTAAGTGGGCGTTTATTCACTATGGGCTGATAAATACTTTTAAGTTGGTTGATGACTTCCGTAAATCCTAGTTTCGATATTTCATTTAAAGTTGCAGACACGTTTTCTGGGGTGGCTTTCGATTTGCGCCCCGGCATCGTGCTGCAGATTAGGCTTAGCTAACTCACCAAGCCACGTGGTCGACAGTAAGGTTGACTAGCAACGAAGTAAAAACAGAAATTGGTACTCACATGCACAACAAAGGTTAAGAAGCCAAAATAAGATAATCAAGTGTCATTAAAGAGGTGGAAAATATATTAAATATGAAAATAAAACCAGAACAAAAGCAAAGCGCTGTTTAAACTTGACGCCACCTGGCGTTAATCTATTAAATAGTTTTAAAATAGTGAAGATTTTATGTAAGGATCTCTTCTCTAAATTGGGATCCTTGACTATATTCATTACTAAAAATTTTGAATAGTTTAGTTTGTAGGCATTACTTTTGATTCTGTTTCTCTCTATAAGACCACGAAAACTACAAAAAATCCCCAGAAAATGGGGTCCTAATCTACAAAATTTATGTAACAGTTAATGTTACCCTAGGTATTGAAGATGGCAACCGTCTACATTAACCATTTTCACCATTTTGAAAACGATTTTTGAATGCGTAGTTAACTAAATAAATATCCGTGAATTCGGTAATTACAAAATATCAATTTTTTTAAAATTGGGCATTATTACTAAAATTAAATTATGTTAAACTATAATTTTACTTATGTTCAATTTAAATGTTTCTCTTTTTTCCTACTTTTGGTTATAACCGAAGTCAACTCATACTATTTGACATTCGTTTTTTACTCCGATTCTTATCAGTTTTCTCAGATGTTTTTTTTTTTGTTTCGCTGCATTTTCTTTCTTCTTATTTTTATTAACAGGAGCAGCAGGTGCAGTCTCAGGCTCTTTCCATAATGGTAATCTTCCGGATCCAGGATATATCTTACTTAAATGTTGCACAAAAATGTAGAAATGTTCACCTGGTATTTTTGAGGGCCAATCATGGTATTTTTTATACATAAAGGAGTACATATACGAATCTGATAGGTCTTCTGTGTAATGTTTCAGTAGGTTTTTTTTTTTTTTGTTTTTCAAGTATCCCCATAATCTTTCTATGTTTTGGGTATGAACCCATTTTTGGGTTCACGAAATTCTCCAAATGATTAACTGTCTTATGCGTAATTTCTATGCCTTCCAAGTCATCTATATGGTTGTATCCTTTCCATTCATCTGTCAAAACTGTGCTGCCTGAATTTACAAATTTAGAGATGATCCAATTAAGCATTATTTCCAATCTATTGTTCGCTTGACATATAAAACAGCTTTTATCTTCTTGGCATATTCCGCCCACTACCCACTTTCTGCCTTTAAGTTTATGGGCTTTTTTGTATTTGTGCTTACACAAATCTTGGTCCGTAATAGACGAGACCGTAAGCTTTGTGCTTATGGTCTCGTCTATTTCAACGGTTTTATTCGTACCTCCAATTTTAAATGATAGGATATTGTGCAAAGCGACTAGCATCACGAATCGGACATGGTTCGACCAGTCAACAGTGGCCTTATTAGAAATTCCGGCAGCATTAGCTGTTGTTATTGTTGCACATTCCAATGCTAATACATAATGCCATATACAACAATATGCTACTCCAGGGAATTTTATCATATTTATCTTTAAAAGTATCATCAAATGCTGAACTGTTGTTTCAGCATTTTTGACATCTCATTGCACAGGATTTTCTATCATTATGATAAACTACTTTGCAAGGTTTTGAACATTTCGAGCATACATCGACAACATGCTGTAATCCTAGTTTTACTGCAAATTTGAACCCTTTATCAATTCTGGGATCCAAACCCAATTCAGAATACTCGTATTCGAGAAGACAAAAAATCATGGAAAGTGCATCCTAGCAAAAACTCTTCGGAGTTAATGTCAAAATTATTCATTTGGAATAAATTATTATACAGAATATCCAACAAAATAATTGTTATAATTATAATTTAACATTTTTAAAAGATTATTAATTGAAAATGAAATTAAATAACAACTTTACATCAAACCAACACTTTTAATGCAATTCTACCTTTAATGCTCCCCTCGTCCATTTAGTCGTATTAATTTGCATATCACACTGCGTTACAGCACCCTCTATCACAAACATCACTTGGTAATCTGATATGAGAATACCGTAAGCACCGCCACTTCGATACCTAGGGTAACATTAACCCTTAAATTATTGTTATATATTCCATTCTTACAGAGAAACGCTGCAACTGCCTTCATCTTGTCAAAGTTTTCTCTAAATGTTCAAGCCTACATTGGCTTTAACATTTATAAAAAACTGTAATTCAATGATTGATTCATTTAAATCACGGGTGTCCAAGGCAAGTTCTAATGCAGCTCAATAAATGTGTAAACAAAACTGACAAATTGTTTTATTTTTTTATTTCACCGGCATAAACTCAAAAAAGAAGTTTCACAAAGCCATAAACTTTTATACATATTTTATTTTTGAGTGAAAAGGAAATATTTTCAAATACTTGAAGATGTGTGAATGAGGAAGGAATACAAAATAAAGCTGAAGTTGTGACTCAAAGGATTATAGACCCAAATTTGAGAGAAAGGCCAAAAGATAAAAAGTAATGAGGAAGGTTGGAAAATTAAGGGTCAATATTTGCATAACAGAAGATCTATTTAACCTTTCTCACTACTTTTTATCTTTTGGCCTTTCTCTCCTTTTCTCAAATTTGGGTCTATAATCCTTTCAGTTCCAACTCCAGCATTATTTAGTATTCTTTCCAGCATTGCAAGATTTGGCTACCCTTTTTTTAGTTTGGCGTAAAAATGATCATTTTGCGCATTGGCTACTTTCTGGGCTACATATTACTTATAAATATATTAGTCGAATAAAAATGCACTTTAAAATGATGTTTCGTCGTTTTTTTATTTATATTAATTAGAGACCCAAATTAAACAAATACTTGTGTTTTTTAAATAAATTTTCGTTTGTCTCTTTTATAATAAATGAATTTATCTATTTTTAAGTAAAAATTGGAAGGGTCTGTAGAAGTAATTTTTAAAAATATCCTTTTTCATGATAAAGTTTTAATACTTATTACTATAATCTAGACATGTTAATCCTTAAATATACAAGTATATTTAAGGATTGGATCACAAATATATATACTTGTGGCCCAAAACTCCATGACTTCCAATGTGGCCCAGAAGAACAAAAAGGTTGGACACCNTTTTCAACAATATTAGTTTTTGAATTATGATAATCTATTTTTGATAACTGCATAAATAAAAATTATCATTTAACAATCCTTTTTGTCAGAATTGTTTTAATTTTAAGAAAACATTCTTTGGAATAAAATAAAACAAAAATATTGTAATTTGAACCATTTACAAATGGGATGGAAGCTTTTGTTTACAGGGTAATAAAACACTTATGGTGTTTTAACATTTGCAGTGGAGTCAGTGCTGACTCTGCTGCTAATTCCCTTTAAGTCTGGCACAAATTAGTCAACATGGTTGCTTTCAATATGACATCAGAGATGGTTTTTATGGTCATGTCACTTTTTCTTTAATGATCTGTTTACTTTGTGATATTGCTCATGATGTACTTCTGGAGCAATATCACAAGGTAAACAGATCATTAAAGAAAAAGTGACATGACCATAAAAACCATCTCTGATGTCATATTGAAAGCAACCATGTTGACTAATTTGTGCCAGACTTAAAGGGAATTAGCAGCAGAGTCAGCACTGACTCCACTGCAAATGTTAAAACACCATAAGTGTTTTATTACCCTGTAAACAAAAGCTTCCATCCCATTTGTAAATGGTTCAAATTACAATATTTTTGTTTTATTTTATTCCAAAGAATGTTTTCTTAAAATTAAAACAATTCTGACAAAAAGGATTGTTAAATGATAATTTTTATTTATGCAGTTATCAAAAATAGATTATCATAATTCAAAAACTAATATTGTTGAAAATATTACAAGAAATATCAGAACATTTTGATGACTGTTTAACCTCGAATGTTTCATGTATGAGAAATGAAGAAATAGAAATAATGCATGGACCATCAAAACTTTAGAAAGAAATTACATGATGTTATGTTGACTACATAAATCACTAGCTTTATCACTTAAAAAAATTATGAAAATTTTATCAAATAAATGCATTTGTCATGATGTCTAAATAACACTATTGCAAAATGAACAAAAATTTTACATTTTTTAATAATATTTGAAGACAAGTTCGCCCATATAGGGATCACCATTTTTTGCGTTAGACAATAGGCTAGAAAGAAAGGTCGGTCGCCGGAAATGTATTGTCTTATGCAAAAAATGGTGATCCCTATATGGGCGAACTTGTCTTCAAATATTATTAAAAAATAAAAAGAACCATCGGACGAAAAAAATTACAAAAAATTTTACAATTTGAACAGTTTATGGTGTTAGAATGAATTTTTTTCTTTTAATTTTTGTTGCATGTAACACAGCTCTCCTATTCAAAATTAATTGGAACTTGTTTTTTGTTGTGCAGCAATGAAGAAATAGTAGAGAATACAAGGAACAGTATTTTTATAAGAATAAATTTATTTTACATTGCTATTGTGCTTATTCAAAGCAACTGTCATGAGCCTAATGCTCATAGATTTCTCTTGCAATGGTTACTGTACTCCTTGTGTTGTGTGGTATCTCAGATACCATTTTCAGTGAATAAATACTTTTCCAGGAAAAAAATGCTGGCATCAGTTGTATGTCATACAGGATGAAAAGTTGGAAAGGTAGAATTTTTTCAGAGTTTTTACTGTGAGATGCCATGCAACACACCAAGAGTTAAAAGAATTGATTGGATAATTTATAGAGAATTCATATTTACAAGCCTAAATACTGTTTTACGCTAACATAATATACAGTAGAGCATCATTTATCNCGAAATTATTCATTTGGAATAAATTATTATACAGAATATCCAACAAAATAATTGTTATAATTATAATTTAACATTTTTAAAAGATTATTAATTGAAAATGAAATTAAATAACAACTTTACATCAAACCAACACTTTTAATGCAATTCTACCTTTAATGCTCCCCTCGTCCATTTAGTCGTATTAATTTGCATATCACACTGCGTTACAGCACCCTCTATCACAAACATCACTTGGTAATCTGATATGAGAATACCGTAAGCACCGCCACTTCGATACCTAGGGTAACATTAACCCTTAAATTATTGTTATATATTCCATTCTTACAGAGAAACGCTGCAACTGCCTTCATCTTGTCAAAGTTTTCTCTAAATGTTCAAGCCTACATTGGCTTTAACATTTATAAAAAACTGTAATTCAATGATTGATTCATCTAAATCAGGGGTGTCCAAGGCAAGTTCTAATGCAGCTCAATAAATGTGTAAACAAAACTGACAAATTGTTTTATTTTTTTATTTCACCGGCATAAACTCAAAAAAGAAGTTTCACAAAGCCATAAACTTTTATACATATTTTATTTTTGAGTGAAAAGGAAATATTTTCAAATACTTGAAGATGTGTGAATGAGGAAGGAATACAAAATAAAGCTGAAGTTGTGACTCAAAGGATTATAGACCCAAATTTGAGAGAAAGGCCAAAAGATAAAAAGTAATGAGGAAGGTTGGAAAATTAAGGGTCAATATTTGCATAACAGAAGATCTATTTAACCTTTCTCACTACTTTTTATCTTTTGGCCTTTCTCTCCTTTTCTCAAATTTGGGTGTATAATCCTTTGAGTTCCAACTCCAGCATTATTTAGTATTCTTTCCAGCATTGCAAGATTTGGCTACCCTTTTTTTAGTTTGGCGTAAAAATGATCATTTTGCGCATTGGCTACTTTCTGGGCTACATATTACTTATAATATATTAGTCGAATAAAAATGCACTTTAAAATGATGTTTTGTCGATTTTTTATTTATATTAATTAGAGACCCAAATTAAACAAATACTTGTGTTTTTTAAATAAATTTTCGTTTGTCTCTTTTATAATAAATGAATTTATGTATTTTTAAGTAAAAATTGGAAGGGTCTGTAGAAGTAATTTTTAAAAATATCCTTTTTCATGATAATGTTTTAATACTTATTACTATAATCTAGACATGTTAATCCTTAAATATACAAGTATATTTAAGGATTGGGTCACAAATATATTATATATACTTGTGGCCCCAAACTCCATGACTTCTTCCAATGTGGCCCAGAGAAACAAAAAGATTGGACACCCCTGATCTAAATTATAACCAAAAAAGAAATTCTGTCCACTTTATCAATCATCTCCTTAAGTTTGGAATTTTGTTTTAGATTTAATTGAATAAACAATGAGATGTCATCTTTAATATCAAAATCACCATGAAGTAAATTCAAAATTTTCATTAGTAGATCCAAATGAAATAATTTCTCTCTACTTTTGGACATACTTGCCAGGAATAGCTATTTCTTTTAGACAGTAAAACAAAATAATGCCTACCTGAAAATAAAATTATTATTAATTATAAAAATTTCCATAAAGTGTTGCCACAGGATTCACTGTTTATCTACAAAAAATATATTCTCTTGTTATATGAATGAATTATGAGTTTACAACTTGTACAAAACTATAAAGAAAACTTTCAAAGACTTTAAAATTTTAATTTAGCAATATAAATAAATTTTATATATTACAGGTATGTAGGCATACAGTGATGAGTGAACAAGCAGCTGAAGCACATATGTCATGTGAAGTTATAGCTAGACCTTGTTGTATAGGTATATATGGGCAGTGCCATATTACTACAAAAGAATACTGTGATTTTGTGCAAGGTTTCTTTCATGAAGAAGCAGCTCTTTGTTCACAAGTAAGTTAGTATATAAAAAATCTTTCAATGTATTGATTAAATTAAAAATTAGTTTTAAATATATTGTAAATGTTTTAACTATTGTTTTAAATAAAACATTTTTTGTATTTATTATTGAATTTTGGCTATTTAAGATCTCATATTCATATTTATCATTAGCATTGCTTCTTTTGAATTGAGTTTTTTAAGTAATTTATTAAAGATATAAGGACATTTTATAAATAAAATTGCAAATTCCAGAAATTATAGATTATTTTGTGAATCAAGACAATAATGCTTAAAACTATAAGCTTTTAAATATGAAGTTTTTGATCACCTTAAGCTTGTTGAGGAATATTTTTAAACTCCACAAACGTTTTGGACATAATTTTTATAGGTAATCATCAGGTGTTATTGTATTTGAACATTTTTAAATGGGACACTTCATAATATACCAAACACAAAAAAAGTATT
The DNA here is from genome assembly GCF_000671375.1 of Centruroides sculpturatus. NCBI lineage: Eukaryota > Metazoa > Arthropoda > Arachnida > Scorpiones > Buthidae > Centruroides > Centruroides sculpturatus. The sequence goes on from NW_019385402.1 coordinate 24,377, forward strand.
TCATTAAAACCTGGAATGGACCAGAATTTGTTAAAATTTCACTTGTGTAAGAAATAACAAATAAATTAAAGTTTTTGGCCTTTTAGTACAAAATTAAACTTTGCTGGGGATAATGGACAAGTAGATATTTTGGTGTTTTGTGTATTAAGTAATCATTTAAATCAGTGATACTGATTTAAATTATTTACATGCAGGTTATCTGAGCTAGTATTCAAAAATACATATATACATCAGCATCTACTGTACAAGGTTTATTATACTTATAAGTTAAAAAGTGGATGGCTGGTTAGTTTGTCTCCATTTGGAAAAATGTCCCAGATTATCCCAGTTTCATGTATAAGTATATAGTCCATAAATTTTAAAAAGAATTATTTTTGGGTGAGTTCATATTAAAAAATTAAATAATGAGTTAAAATTTGCTTAACTTATTTCTTTAATATTAAATTCTCATTCAAAAACAGAACACTGTCAACTGGCACTGCCAAAAAGAAAATGTTCCACATTATTAAGAAATAAAATCATTCAAACAGCAATTTCATGCCCTATATTTACTACCTTCAATTTTTAGAGCATCCCAGATTGAAGTTCAGAAAATCTGGTCACTTAAAATTTTAGAGAGTTACTCTATAAAACTAATGAAGATCAGTAAAAACAAAAAATGCCCACTTTGAACTTAACATGTCAAGCTTACTCAGATGACATGTGATACTCAAGCTCTCACCATATGTTTTCAGCATCTGCTGCAATACACTGCTTTAAATCATCCAAATCTCAAACTTTTTTCTGGTTCACACAATCTTTTTAATAAACTTCCATGCATAAAAATTCAATAGAGCCATATCTGAAAATCTAGTTGTCCAGGCAGTTGGCTGCTCAAAAGCCACAGATTCAAGAGTATTGGGATGTGATTAGCTAGCTTACGGTATTGGAGAACTTGAAATTTATTCACAAGCCTACAGTCATGCACTGTTGAATGAGGAATTTGCAGTTTGTGTGTCATTTATGTTAAAAGCTTGTGTAATTGAGTTACAATCTCATTGATCATGCACTTTTTTGGTTGTCTTCTAGTTTGTGAAACCAAAACTTCCCATCTCTTTTAGTTTTATTCCACCAATGAGGGAATTCAAATGAGGATCCAATTCCATTTCCTTTCCCTTGGGCATGCATAACATGCTCCATTTATTGCAGTGAAAATAAGAATCTCCAAAAATGTGATCTTTTAATTTTGGACACCTCTTGCCTTGATACCATTCTTGTAAAACTGAAAATGTTTTTAATACAAAATTATGAACAAACACTAATTTTCATGTCCTTTCATGATATAATTTGTGATTTTTTTTTACTAATTATCAGTTTACTTCATTTATAGGTATCATGTCTTGATGACGTTTGTGGTATGATCCCTTTTTATAATCCAGAGGTGCCTGATCAATTTTACAGACTCTGGACTTCACTTTTCCTACATGCAGGGTATGCATTATACAATTTTTTATTATTTAATTAAATTACATAAAATAATGGAAAGTGTATTCTCTAGAATAATACACCTGCTAGTAACTGTGATAGTTCAATATTTAATTATGAAAGATGTAGAGAAACTTATAGGACCATTACGAATGGCTATCATCTACATCATGTCGGGTGTGGCGGGAAATCTGGCAAGTGCCATCTTCGTGCCATACAGAGCAGAGGTAAGATAAATTTTTTTCTTTTCTGTTTGGACATCCTTCTCTACTAATCAAAAATAATTACAGGTAGGACCAGCAGGCTCTCAGTTTGGTTTACTGGCCTGTTTATTTGTTGAAGTGATACACTGCTGGCAGATGCTAAAGAGGCCAGGGGCGGCCCTCTTGCAGCTGGGTGGTGTGACTATGGTGTTGTTTTTAATTGGACTACTCCCGTGGGTCGATAATTATGCTCACCTTTTCGGCTTTATTTTTGGGTTTCTTATGTCTTACGCTTTATTACCGTTCGTGTCGTTCGGGACTTACGACAGGACGACAAAAATAATTCTCATATGGGTATGTTTGATCGTCGTTACAGCCCTTTTTGTAGGATTAATAGTTTTATTTTATGTACATCCGATATATGAATGTTCATTTTGTAAATATTTTAATTGTATACCTCTGACCAGAGATTTCTGTGAAAATCAAGATATCAATTTTACACGGCAGGAGTATTAAAATTTTGTATATAAAAATATATATATATATTATTACATATAAACACCATACAGTGCAAGGCACTGAGGTGCAGTTCTTCCTTTGGGACAATGTTCTGAGCTAAAAGCTGATGAACCGATTTTACATGAAACCTTCAATGCACAACCAGAAAATGCAAATTGTTTTGTACAATCATTTTTCAAATGCTATGGTGTTTTTGTGATTTTGAATTGTAAATGCGGAAACATCCTCCTGAAGGAGATGAGATTTTTTTACTACTGTGATTGATGTTAAAAGAAATTATTCAAAGACATTTTGTCACTTTATACTTAATTTTGAGGAGTGACAATTGTAATATTTTAATAAAAAGCTAGTTATCATAAATCTGTTTTTATTTCCTCCTTTTACACAATTTTATCATGCAGTGGATTCTTCTTTGATTTTGTTCTTCTTCAACGGGCCCTGCATTAAAAAAAATTATTTTAGTCATAAAATTAGTGTAAAAGAAGAAAACTCTAAATAATTGCTATACTATTTAATCATCAGAAGGAAGGCAGCAAGGGAATCATCAACATTTTCAGTAATGAAATCCCTATACGTTTCATCATAAAGCAATTACAACTAAGTTTCCTAATTTAACTCAGACATTTCTACACTAGCTCTAAAAGCAATAATACAAACAACTTTAACATTCAAGTTTTCATCTTATTTATTGAAATAAATTATTATGCATTTTTAAAATTGATATTAAACTCATAAAACCAAATTCCCACTAACTGTAGTCTATTAAATTACTAGCTTTGCCCACATAGATTTTTCAATTTGATTGGACTTCATAAGATTCTCAATCATCAGTAATTTTACCAAATTAGTAACAACTAATTTTTGTTTGTTTCGAACTATGAACTGCTAATGCACCTAAAATCAAGTTTCAAATATGGGATTCCAACAAACGATAAATATGAGTTCAATTTTTTTTGGAAACACAAATGACATTATCTGAAAATTCCTAAAGAATAAATATTTACAGAAAAATAAGAGTTTTAGTTACCCCAGTACCTCTTTGTAAACCACATTTGTGGTACTGCCTTTTGGGTCTAAGACTTTTTAAGCCTTAATCCTCTCCCTCTCAGTGGAATTTCCAAAAATTCCTTCTTAGTGTGCATTCTTATTGTGTACCCTACTAAAACATAGTTAAAAACAAAAAAAAATCACATTTAAAATAGTACAGTAGAAGCCGTTCTTCAGGTTAAGCCTTAATCCTTTCCATATCCCCCGTGAAAGAATTTTGAAAAATCCCTTCTTAGTGTGCATATTCATGACAACTGAGGAAAAAACAAAGAGAACCAAGTTGAATTAATTAAGTTGGAAAAAAGAAAGTGCGCATTATAATCGAGAAAATGCGAATACTATTAATTTTTAAAATATTAGTATTAAATCTTATAAAATTGCGACTCCCGTTAATNTTCGCAGCTTTAACGGATCACCCTAGTTAATCTGCAGATTAGCTAGGTAATGTACACATTAACGGATTTCGAGCTTTAGCGGTAACACATACATAACAAAGAACTAAGTTCTCTGCAATCTCTTACCCAGAAACTTTTAGTCTTGCTAAATATTTACTAGTGAATAAGATATTCATAAAAGCATCTTAATTTATTACAAAATAATGGAAAATCTAGACAATCTTTGTATAGAGACTTTTTTTTTGGTTATTTTAATCTATTAAATAGTTTTAAAATAGTGAAGATTTTATGTAAGGATCTCTTCTCTAAATTGGGATCCTTGACTATATTCATTACTAAAAATTTTGAATAGTTTAGTTTGTAGGCATTACTTTTGATTCTGTTTCTCTCTATAAGACCACGAAAATTACAAAAAAATCCCCAGAAAATGGGGTCCTAATCTACAAAATTTATGTAACAGTTAATGTTACCCTAGGTATCGAAGATGGCAACCGTCTACATTAACCATTTTCACCATTTTGAAAACGATTTTTGAATGCTTAGTTAACTAAATAAATATCCGCGAATTCGGTAATTACAAAATATCAATTTTTTTAAAATTGGGCATTATTACTAAAATTAAATTATGTTAAACTATAATTTTACTTATGTTCAATTTAAATGTTTCTCTTTTTTCCTACTTTTGGTTATAACCGAAGTCAACTCATACTATTTGACATTCGTTTTTTACTCCGATTCTTATCAGTTTTCTCAGATGTTTTTTTTTTTGTTTCGCTGCATTTTCTTTCTTCTTATTTTTATTAACAGGAGCAGCAGGTGCAGTCTCAGGCTCTTTCCATAATGGTAATCTTCCGGATCCAGGATATATCTTACTTAAATGTTGCACAAAAATGTAGAAATGTTCACCTGGTATTTTTGAGGGCCAATCATGGTATTTTTTATACATAAAGGAGTACATATACGAATCTGATAGGTCTTCTGTGTAACGTTTCAGTAGGTTTTTTTGTTTTTGTTTTTCAAGTATCCCCATAATCTTTCTATGTTTTGGGTATGAACCCATTTTTGGGTTCACGAAATTCTCCAAATGATTAACTGTCTTATGCGTAATTTCTATGCCTTCCAAGTCATCTATATGGTTGTATCCTTTCCATTCATCTGTCAAAACTGTGCTGCCTGAATTTACAAATTTAGAGATGATCCAATTAAGCATTATTTCCAATCTATTGTTCGCTTGACATATAAAACAGCTTTTATCTTCTTGGCATATTCCGCCCACTACCCACTTTGTGCCTTTAAGTTTATGGGCTTTTTTGTATTTGTGCTTACACAAATCTTGGTCCGTAATAGACGAGACCGTAAGCTTTGTGCTTATGGTCTCGTCTATTTCAACGGTTTTATTCGTACCTCCAATTTTAAATGATAGGATATTGTGCAAAGCGACTAGCATCACGAATCGGACATGGTTCGACCAGTCAACAGTGGCCTTATTAGAAATTCCGGCAGCATTAGCTGTTGTTATTGTTGCACATTCCAATGCTAATACATAATGCCATATACAACAATATGCTACTCCAGGGAATTTTATCATATTTATCTTTAAAAGTATCATCAAATGCTGAACTGTTGTTTCAGCATTTTTGACATCTCATTGCACAGGATTTTCTATCATTATGATAAACTACTTTGCAAGGTTTTGAACATTTCGAGCATACATCGACAACATGCTGTAATCCTAGTTTTACTGCAAATTTGAACCCTTTATCAATTCTGGGATCCAAACCCAATTCAGAATACTCATATTCGAGAAGACAAAAAATTGTGGAAAGTGCATCCTAGCCAAAACTCTTCGGAGTTAATGTCGAAATTATTCATTTGGAATAAATTATTATACAGAATATCCAACAAAATAATTGTTATAATTATAATTTAACATTTTTAAAAGATTATTAATTGAAAATGAAATTAAATAACAACTTTACATCAAACCAACACTTTTAATGCAATTCTACCTTTAATGCTCCCCTCGTCCATTTAGTCGTATTAATTTGCATATCACACTGCGTTACAGCACCCTCTATCACAAACATCACTTGGTAATCTGATATGAGAATACCGTAAGCACCGCCACTTCGATACCTAGGGTAACATTAACCCTTAAATTATTGTTATATATTCCATTCTTACAGAGAAACGCTGCAACTGCCTTCATCTTGTCAAAGTTTTCTCTAAATGTTCAAGCCTACATTGGCTTTAACATTTATAAAAAACTGTAATTCAATGATTGATTCATTTAAATCACGGGTGTCCAAGGCAAGTTCTAATGCGGCCCAATAAATGTGTAAACAAAACTGACAAATTGTTTTATTTTTTTATTTCAACGGCATAAACTCAAAAAAGAAGTTTCACAAAGCCATAAACTTTTATACATATTTTATTTTTGAGTGAAAAGGAAATATTTTCAAATATTTGAAGATGTGTGAATGAGGAAGGAATACAAAATAAAGCTGAAGTTGTGACTCAAAGGATTATAGACCCAAATTTGAGAGAAAGGCCAAAAGATAAAAAGTAATGAGGAAGGTTGGAAAATTAAGGGTCAATATTTGCATAACAGAAGATCTATTTAACCTTTCTCACTACTTTTTATCTTTTGGCCTTTCTCTCCTTTTCTCAAATTTGGGTGTATAATCCTTTGAGTTCCAACTCCAGCATTATTTAGTATTCTTTCCAGCATTGCAAGATTTGGCTACCCTTTTTTTAGTTTGGCGTAAAAATGATCATTTTGCGCATTGGCTACTTTCTGGGCTACATATTACTTATAAATATATTAGTCGAATAAAAATGCACTTTAAAATGATGTTTCGTCGTTTTTTTATTTATATTAATTAGAGACCCAAATTAAACAAATACTTGTGTTTTTTAAATAAATTTTCGTTTGTCTCTTTTATAATAAATGAATTTATCTATTTTTAAGTAAAAATTGGAAGGGTCTGTAGAAGTAATTTTTAAAAATATCCTTTTTCATGATAAAGTTTTAATACTTATTACTATAATCTAGACATGTTAATCCTTAAATATACAAGTATATTTAAGGATTGGGTCACAAATATATTATATATACTTGTGGCCCCAAACTCCATGACTTCTTCCAATGTGGCCCAGAGAAACAAAAAGATTGGACACCCCTGATCTAAATTATAACCAAAAAAGAAAATCTGTCCACTTTATCAATCATCTCCTTAAGTTTGGAATTTTGTTTTAAATTTAATTGAATAAACAATGAGATGTCATCTTTAATATCAAAATCACCATGAAGTAAATTCAAAATTTTCATTAGTAGATCCAAATGAAATAATTTCTCTCTACTTTTGGACATACTTGCCAGGAATAGGTATTTCTTTTAGACAGTAAAACAAAATAATGCCTACTTGAAAATAAAATTATTATTAATTATAAAAATTTCCATAAAGTGTTTCCACAGGATTCAGTGTTTATCTACAAAAAATATATTCTCTTGTTATATGAATGAATTATGAGTTTACAACTTGTACAAAACTATAAAGAAAACTTTCAAAGACTTTAAAATTTTAATTTAGCAATATAAATAAATTTTATATATTACAGGTATGTAGGCATACAGTGATGAGTGAACAAGCAGCTGAAGCACATATGTCATGTGAAGTTATAGCTAGACCTTGTTGTATAGGTATATATGGGCAGTGCCATATTACTACAAAAGAATACTGTGATTTTGTGCAAGGTTTCTTTCATGAAGAAGCAGCTCTTTGTTCACAAGTAAGTTAATATATAAAAAATCTTTCAATGTATTGATTAAATTAAAAATTAGTTTTAAATATATTGTAAATGTTTTAACTATTGTTTTAAATAAAACATTTTTTGTATTTATTATTGAATTTTGGCTATTTAAGATCTCATATTCATATTTATCATTAGCATTGCTTCTTTTGAATTGAGTTTTTTAAGTAATTTATTAAAGATATAAGGACATTTTATAAATAAAATTGCAAATTCCAGAAATTATAGATTATTTTGTGAATCAAGACAATAATGCTTAAAACTATAAGCTTTTAAATATGAAGTTTTTGATCACCTTAAGCTTGTTGAGGAATATTTTTAAACTCCACAAACGTTTTGGACATAATTTTTATAGGTAATCATCAGGTGTTATTGTATTTGAACATTTTTAAATGGGACACTTCATAATATACCAAACACAAAAAAAGTATTTCATTAAAACCTGGAATGGACCAGAATTTGTTAAAATTTCACTTGTGTAAGAAATAACAAATAAATTAAAGTTTTTGGCCTTTTAGTACAAAATTAAACTTTGCTGGGGATAATGGACAAGTAGATATTTTGGTGTTTTGTGTATTAAGTAATCATTTAAATCAGTGATACTGATTTAAATTATTTACATGCAGGTTATCTGAGCTAGTATTCAAAAATACATATATACATCAGCATCTACTGTACAAGGTTTATTATACTTATAAGTTAAAAAGTGGATGGCTGGTTAGTTTGTCTCCATTTGGAAAAATGTCCCAGATTATCCCAGTTTCATGTATAAGTATATAGTCCATAAATTTTAAAAAGAATTATTTTTGGGTGAGTTCATATTAAAAAATTAAATAATGAGTTAAAATTTGCTTAACTTATTTCTTTAATATTAAATTCTCATTCAAAAACAGAACACTGTCAACTGGCACTGCCAAAAAGAAAATGTTCCACATTATTAAGAAATAAAATCATTCAAACAGCAATTTCATGCCCTATATTTACTACCTTCAATTTTTAGAGCATCCCAGATTGAAGTTCAGAAAATCTGGTCACTTAAAATTTTAGAGAGTTACTCTATAAAACTAATGAAGATCAGTAAAAACAAAAAATGCCCACTTTGAACTTAACATGTCAAGCTCTCACCATATGTTTTCAGCATCTGCTGCAATACACTGCTTTAAATCATCCAAATCTCAAACTTTTTTCTGGTTCACACAATCTTTTTAATAAACTTCCATGCATAAAAATTCAATAGAGCCATATCTGAAAATCTAGTTGTCCAGGCAGTTGGCTGCTCAAAAGCCACAGATTCAAGAGTATTGGGATGTGATTAGCTAGCTTACGGTATTGGAGAACTTGAAATTTATTCACAAGCCTACAGTCATGCACTGTTGAATGAGGAATTTGCAGTTTGTGTGTCATTTATGTTAAAAGCTTGTGTAATTGAGTTACAATCTCATTGATCATGCACTTTTTTGGTTGTCTTCTAGTTTGTGAAACCAAAACTTCCCATCTCTTTTAGTTTTATTCCACCAATGAGGGAATTCAAATGAGGATCCAATTCCATTTCCTTTCCCTTGGGCATGCATAACATGCTCCATTTATTGCAGTGAAAATAAGAATCTCCAAAAATGTGATCTTTTAATTTTGGACACCTCTTGCCTTGATACCATTCTTGTAAAACTGAAAATGTTTTTAATACAAAATTATGAACAAACACTAATTTTCATGTCCTTTCATGATATAATTTGTGATTTTTTTTTACTAATTATCAGTTTACTTCATTTATAGGTATCATGTCTTGATGACGTTTGTGGTATGATCCCTTTTTATAATCCAGAGGTGCCTGATCAATTTTACAGACTCTGGACTTCACTTTTCCTACATGCAGGGTATGCATTATACAATTTTTTATTATTTAATTAAATTACATAAAATAATGGAAAGTGTATTCTCTAGAATAATACACCTGCTAGTAACTGTGATAGTTCAATATTTAATTATGAGAGATGTAGAGAAACTTATAGGACCATTACGAATGGCTATCATCTACATCATGTCGGGTGTGGCGGGAAATCTGGCAAGTGCCATCTTTGTGCCATACAGAGCAGAGGTAAGATAAATTTTTTTCTTTTCTGTTTGGACATCCTTCTCTACTAATCAAAAATAATTACAGGTAGGACCAGCAGGCTCTCAGTTTGGTTTACTGGCCTGTTTATTTGTTGAAGTGATACACTGCTGGCAGATGCTAAAGAGGCCAGGGGCGGCCCTCTTGCAGCTGGGTGGTGTGACTATGGTGTTGTTTTTAATTGGACTACTCCCGTGGGTCGATAATTATGCTCACCTTTTCGGCTTTATTTTTGGGTTTCTTATGTCTTACGCTTTATTACCGTTCGTGTCGTTCGGGACTTACGACAGGACGACAAAAATAATTCTCATATGGGTATGTTTGATCGTCGTTACAGCCCTTTTTGTAGGATTAATAGTTTTATTTTATGTACATCCGATATATGAATGTTCATTTTGTAAATATTTTAATTGTATACCTCTGACCAGAGATTTCTGTGAAAATCAAGATATCAATTTTACACGGCAGGAGTATTAAAATTTTGTATATAAAAATATATATATATATTATTACATATAAACACCATACAGTGCAAGGCACTGAGGTGCAGTTCTTCCTTTGGGACAATGTTCTGAGCTAAAAGCTGATGAACCGATTTTACATGAAACCTTCAATGCACAACCAGAAAATGCAAATTGTTTTGTACAATCATTTTTCAAATGCTATGGTGTTTTTGTGATTTTGAATTGTAAATGCGGAAACATCCTCCTGAAGGAGATGAGATTTTTTTACTACTGTGATTGATGTTAAAAGAAATTATTCAAAGACATTTTGTCACTTTATACTTAATTTTGAGGAGTGACAATTGTAATATTTTAATAAAAAGCTAGTTATCATAAATCTGTTTTTATTTCCTCCTTTTACACAATTTTATCATGCAGTGGATTCTTCTTTGATTTTGTTCTTCTTCAACGGGCCCTGCATTAAAAAAAATTATTTTAGTCATAAAATTAGTGTAAAAGAAGAAAACTCTAAATAATTGCTATACTATTTAATCATCAGAAGGAAGGCAGCAAGGGAATCATCAACATTTTCAGTAATGAAATCCCTATACGTTTCATCATAAAGCAATTACAACTAAGTTTCCTAATTTAACTCAGACATTTCTACACTAGCTCTAAAAGCAATAATACAAACAACTTTAACATTCAAGTTTTCATCTTATTTATTGAAATAAATTATTATGCATTTTTAAAATTGATATTAAACTCATAAAACCAAATTCCCACTAACTGTAGTCTATTAAATTACTAGCTTTGCCCACATAGATTTTTCAATTTGATTGGACTTCATAAGATTCTCAATCATCAGTAATTTTACCAAATTAGTAACAACTAATTTTTGTTTGTTTCGAACTATGAACTGCTAATGCACCTAAAATCAAGTTTCAAATATGGGATTCCAACAAACGATAAATATGAGTTCAATTTTTTTTGGAAACACAAATGACATTATCTGAAAATTCCTAAAGAATAAATATTTACAGAAAAATAAGAGTTTTAGTTACCCCAGTACCTCTTTGTAAACCACATTTGTGGTACTGCCTTTTGGGTCTAAGACTTTTTAAGCCTTAATCCTCTCCCTCTCAGTGGAATTTCCAAAAATTCCTTCTTAGTGTGCATTCTTATTGTGTACCCTACTAAAACGTAGTTAAAAACAAAAAAAATCACATTTAAAATAGTACAGTAGAAGCCGTTCTTCAGGTTAAGCCTTAATCCTTTCCATATCCCCCGCGAAAGAATTTTGAAAAATCCCTTCTTAGTGTGCATATTCATGACAACTGAGGAAAAAACAAAGAGAACCAAGTTGAATTAATTAAGTTGGAAAAAAGAAAGTGCGCATTATAATCGAGAAAATGCAAATACTATTAATTTTTAAAATATTAGTATTAAATCTTATAAAATTGCCACTCCCGTTAATCAAGTTATCCAATAAGAATAAAATACAATACAATATCAATATAGCTGTAACGTTGGAAAAATTCACTTATTTTTGGCTCACCTAGAGTTTGCTAAGTAGAAATGGCTAAAGAGTGTGCAAAATACATACAAAAATATGGTATTACAGCATCACATGTATTGGATGACAACCTGTCTAAAAGACCAGTTTTTGAAAGGAACCATGTGTGTTCCCCATAGACAGGTTTACTGTATATAGATTAAAGTTCCTAATTGACTTACATGTAAGCAGAGTTGTTATCTAACATATGTAATTAAAATTGACAGAAAGTAACATTTTCATTACTTGGAAGATAGAATTTGTTTAAAACTGTTAATTTCAATCGAATACTAAAGTCATGCCTAGCTGATTTTTAATGCAAAAAAATAAATAAAAATACTACCTTATCTTAAAATATTACAAATAGTTTAAATTAGATTTACAATAGACAAAATTCTCACCATGAAAGTGTGTTTCTCGGCAGCAGTCTGGAATCTTCCGTGACCAAACTTTGATGAAGTGTCGATAAACTTCAGATTGATTTTTTCCAGGGCCGATCTCTTGGTCTGAGTGAGAAGAGACTGTAACAAAATGTAAAGGCTATTGAAATGCCAAATATCATTTACATATAAAATACTATATTAAATTTAAGTAAATGCTTCAGTCCTATCATTCATTTTTCATTATTAATATCATACTTATTTTAGGCTCTCTTTAAATATCATCATAAGCATTTAGAGATAATTTTTATCAAATATGTAGCAAATATAGTATGTATAGATAAATTACAAATATTTCAGATCAAAACACTAATCTTAAGCATTTCAAAAAAATCGACTCATGAAGTATTAATAAATACTGGATTTAATCTCACTTTTTAGGTTCATCTTCAGACTCATATTATAATTAAACAGTCTTAAACATTAATAAGTTTAAGAAGTCTTCAGAACACTCAAGATATGTTCCAAAAAGAATAAAACAGATCTGATAGAGACAGTTTGTCTTGAAAAGTGTTTTATCTGAAGTAAAAAGAAGAAATGGTAAGACTGCCTAAAACTTATCAGCAGTTAAGATTGTTTAATAAAATTCTTTGTTTTAGATTTATATGACAGAAATTCAATTCAAACACATTCAAATCTAATGTAAAAACACTCGTCTACAATTTGCTGGCATTTTTGTTAGTAAACTATTAATGCTATTGAGATAAAATTTCAATAGCTTTGAAAAGAAGTCTTCTATGCACTCTCTGACAACACTAATATCACTTGATATCTAAAATATTCAACAAAAAAGACCAAAACAAGCAATTATCTGTTAGAACAAAAATCAGCGAATAATGCAAAGATGATCTCACCAATTCAAATATTTTTAATTGTAATTTTTGCCTTATGTGATTTGGCATTATCTTACAAGAAAGTAATAGCATTTTATTAGTAAGTCCTGGATATTTCTCATGGAAGTTTTTGCCTGGAAAACACTTGGAGGGAAATTCTAACAAGTGAATTGGCTGGAATTATCTAAGTGTTTTTATCTATTTTAGATGGAGTTATCTAAGTGTAAGGGAAATTCACTTGTTAGAATTTCCCTCCATTTCTCAAAACATTCTCATTTTTCAACCCAACTGGAGTTGATCGTTGACAAATCTCCCAAATACAAGTTTTGCAAAATCATTTCTTATTGTTCTATTGCTTAGCATTTTCCCTCTGTTGAAACCTCTAGATATTATTAATATACTGCAAACATTTCTTCAAATTATTCATTTCAAACTTGTTAAAATTTATAAACACAAACACAATACATATATATGTATTATGTACATGAACAATAGTGGTCATATCAGATAATCTTGCATGTTCAAAGTGGAAAGAATACAATAAAAACTTAGATATGAAACTGGAGAACTTTTGACTCAATCTTAACAGCAAGAAAAATATAACGTAAAACTGTATTCAATTAAAAGTTTTATGAATCATTAAGAATTATATTTTGGAAGAATTTCCAAAATAAACTTTGTTAAAGATACATTTAATTTTATACTCTCTCTGTTACAATATAATACAAACATGTAGACATTCCCTATATTGCAAATGTCTTGTATTATTAATAATTAGTCAATATTCTATTATTAATTCTTCCCTCTAAGACAAAATACACCTGGCAATTCATTTTTACACCATTTAATTCTAGGAATGTGAAGAGGTGAAAGAATAGAACAACGAATGTGATCTTCATATTATGAGTATGTTCTCTAAGGATATATTGCATTATTTATTATCTGTATCAGAAAGGAAACATATAAATGAAATTCTATAGGGAATTTAGGCATATCAAAGTATTTTACTATTGAAAAGGAACAAAAATTATTTTATAACCAATATAAAACAACAAATATGTGGTCCATTATATAAACAATGGCATGCAAAAATTTAAATCAAATATGTATCAAAATATTTAGTTTCATAAAGCTGTTGAACAATAAAAACTGCTTTCATATTTTAAAGGCCAGATTCTCAAGTAATCTAATTCAGTAAATGTTTTATTAAGTGTTAAATTCAGTAAAAACATTTCATTATAACAAGTATATTAAATTTATATTTTATTAATAATTTTTTCATCTAATTATAAAAGTAAAATAATTTCTTACTTTTCTTAATGTTATCACTCTCTTCTTCGGACCCATGATGCATCCCTTCAGCATAACAAAATCACAATTTACTTCTCCATAATGAGGAAATCCTCCCTGAAATATTTCATTTTTAATTTAAATAATAATCCTCAACTTAATCATTAAAATATTTAAAATGTTGATTTATTGTAAATATAAACATATATTACGATATATGCAAAAGCATGTGCATCATATATAATAAAACAGTGATTAAAAATTACACCAGTAAAAGTTATTTCAAATTACAGTAGAGCGTTGTTTATCCGAATCAACTGGGGACGGGGGGTTGTTTGGATAACTGATTATGTATGAAAAAATATATTAACCTATCCCATGTTGAAATTTTTCTCCATTGCATGTTGCTTTGCATTGAATTTTCATTGATGTTAAGCCTAACAAAAATTTTTATAATAATCATCGTGGATATTGTAGTGTTAAAACTTATTTCTTTATTTCGTACAAACAAAATAACGTTTTTGATACTAGATTAACTTCTAAAGTATTTTTTGTTGTTGTTGTTTTTATAGTTTTAAATATATTTATTTTATTTTGTGCAAACAAAATAAATATATTAAAAAATATAAAAACAACAACAACAACAACAACAACAACAACAACAAAAATACTTTAGAAGTTAATCTAGTATCAAAAACGTTCGATTCAGCACGATACACAGTCTTCAGAAAAACACTACACAAAAATGCCATGCTGCCAGCTAAAACACACACACCAACAAAAAAAAAAATATTGGAGTAGCCTAAAACATAGCCAAAGGTTGTAGCGCCACAGCACTAGCGGAAATTTAAATTTGCCGACTGGAACGCTTTCGNATACAAAACAAAATCTTTCCTCATTCATCAATCTTTTTAGCAATTACAAGACAATTGTTTTAGCTTAGCTTAAAAAGAAAAAAAAATTCCTAAAATTTTTGTTAAATTGGTTTAATACTTTAATGAATGTCAAACCCTTTGCTTAGTTTCCTTAAAATACAATTTAACTCAAGATATAACTTTAAACGTCATGATAAAAATTATTTTGAATGTGTGTTATTCTTCTGCTTTAAAAATGCATTTATTTATAATAATATAAAAGATATTTATTAATTTCTTAATTTTTTCTTATTTTTGAATCTTAATTTTGTTCCACAATATTTTCACTTAAATTAAAACTATATATAATTATGCATGATAAAAATTAGACATAAGTTACATGAAAATTGTGTTGAATTTTTGTTCAACTTCTAATTATCACTAAAAGTTTATTTTTTCACTTAAATTTTAATTGTGTTCACTTTCTATTAAAGCATGATAGTTTCTAAAACAAGTAAACAGAATATGATGCTAATAATATAAAAATTATGATCTAAAACAGGAGTGAAAAACTAAGTGTGCATGCCAGAATTACTACATCTGATGGAAAATTTTCTGATGTGCCGAACAAATTTTTGGGAGCACATTATTATATGGTCTAATGGATAGATGCTATGAAAAGCCAGATTTCGTAAAACTGGCCACTACATTGGTTACTCTGTACAACTCAGCAAATGTGTTGAATATTTCTTTTAAAGGCAAGATCTGGGTTGGTGCACTAGAAAAAATTTTTGGCATTCATACCATAGTTGCTCATCAATGATTGATGTTAAGAAAATACTGAAAATTTGATTTTTGCTAATCATAATTGTGATTTTATATTTATCTAAAATAAATTACCATTGGAGTAATTGACTTTTCAGTCATGTCATAGTCTGTAGAAGCATTGTTTTTCACTATTTTTCCATCTTTTGTATGAATTCCTTGACCAATTCGATAGATTTTTTTGTTGATTTCGGTTCTGTGATGATAACCTTTTTGACCTGCCCTAGCGACGGTAAACTGAACTCGACTTGGATGCCAGGCTCCGATGCAAGCAACTTTCCTGAGACCTTTGTGAGTCTTTCTTGGCAGTTTTTTTGTATGCCAACGGCTTGTTACTCCTAGAATATATTTAAATTTTTTTACAAATTTTTTTCATGTTGTATAAATGAAATATAGAAAATAATTGCAAATTAATATAAATTAACTATTCAGAAAAATTCTTAAGCCAGTCATTATGTACTAGAAATTAAAATTTTTAATTTAATTTTAAATGTAGCAAGTTTTTTACTGTTTAATATTAAAATATTGTAATATGGCATAAATATTGAGTCCAAAAATACAAAGTAAAAATTTTAAATATTTTAATAAAGATGAAGAAAAATAAATAAATAAAATTTTACTTTGTATTTTTGGACTCAAAATACTATAATTGTTTCAAATATATCTATTGTTTAAAATATAGTAGAGCATCGATTATCCAAATATCAATCAAATGAAACATCGGTTAATTAACCAAAAGCATTCCTGTTGGAAAATTCAAATTTCCACTAGAACTGTGGCATTGCAGCACTCTCCCCTTCCCTGCCAACCTAAACTGTAGGCCTAGTTTAATGTACTACATTATGTAAGGCAGGAATGGGCAAACTGCATTAATATTTTTTGCAGCCCGCATCACATAAAATAAGTATAAATATATCAATTTCCTAGCTTAAGAAGTATGCAGCAAAAATTCAAACATTATTTTCTACAATTTATGTATGTGACTAGCTTTTCTTGCAATGAATTTAGTAAAAATTAAAACAAGAAACCAGCTAACACTCACATCGAAATTAATTTAAAACTAGCAGTGACTAATATTTAATCAAATATTTTCGATACATTACGTTTACATCAGTTCTAGAAGCAAAATTAAGTATACCCATTCTAATTTATAATTATATATGAATAAATAATTGATTTACCAGCATTTTCCCCCTCTTTTATCTTGTATGCGGTCTGCGTCAGTTCAAAAGTTTTGAAATGTGGCCCTTACACAGAAAAAGGTTGCCAATCCCTGATATAAGGTATGTATTTGTAAGATGTGTGATACAAATTACATACAGTACAGTTTTGTGTTTAATATATTTTTTTGTAAATGATCAGTTATCTGAACAAGCCCAGTCTAGAACTGTTTTGGATAATCAAATGCACTACTGCAGATGTCATTTAAATAGCAACCTCTTAATTCCAACAGATGCAGTTTAGTCCTTTAACCAAATTTTTCTCTCACATGATGATAATTTTAGATTAAAAAGAACTTAAAACATCCTTCATGTAATTTTTTTATTTTAATATATTTTTCTATACTGAGATTTAAAAAATTATTTCATTTAGATGTTAAACTTAATTTATTACTAACAATTTTTAAACTATTACACAAAGTTATAATAATGTTATGCCATTTCTGAGCAGTATTTTATCATTAAAGTTATTTTCAGTAATATAATCTTAATGACAATCAGCTTATAAAAGATAGATTCAATTCACTTAACTGATAAATTTGCCAAAATCAATTTATCTTATAAAAATAGAATTCAACTGTAGAAATTTGAAAATATTGGCCTTAATTCCATTTGTGGAAAAATCACAAAGGAAAAAAAGACTGTTTATATACTAATTCCATTTCCCAAAAATACAAAATATCCCATTAATAGAAACTTGGCATCAGTGGCAATGACAAAATTCCAAGATTAATTTTAGTGTCATTGCTTTGCAGACCATAATATCAAATACTTAATTTTTTCTGTACTTTTCAAAAGTTCAGTGGACATTTAAAAATTTTCTAATGTAGCCAATATGCTTACATTTTATTGTAAGCAACTGATATTTCACATGGTTTTGTTGTGTCTGCCAGCATTAATCTATCAATGCCACAATTTTTTTCATTTTCTATTGACTACTGATTTTCCATTTCTGCAATATAAGCTTAAAAATACTTTTTCTATATATTGCTTCTGCAGTATTTTTCCCACAAATGGAACTAGGTTCAAATGTTCAGTTTAGAAACATGAAAAATAGGAACCATAATTTTATTCAACACAGATTAACTTCATTTAAAATTAAAAACTTATACTTACAATAATAACTTTTTGTCTTCATATGTATAAAGTAATAATTCTCTTCAGCAAAACATCATACATACCTTTAAATCCTTTTCCTTTGGTAACTCCAATACAATCAATCATTTCATCTTGACCAAATACTTCTTGAACTGGAACAGGTTTCTCCATATGATCTCTTGCCCACTTTATTTTTTGACCTAATGTCCCTCCATTCAACTGAATTTCCATTATGTGTGCTTTCTTTTGTCTTTTTCTCATCAGCTTCATCTATAAAATTTAAAAAAAAAAAACATGAATATTCAAAATTAATTAATTATTTAAACTAAATTTTGAAAACACTTTTTAAAATATCATCATGCTTAAGTTCGCCCTAGTTATAATTTCATTTTAAATCAAACTATAGAATCATCATTAGCATGATTTTAGATACAAAACAAAATCTTTCCTCATTCATTAATCTTTTTAGCAATTACAAGACAATTATTTAGCTTAAAGAAAAAAAATTCCTTAAAATTTTTGTTAAATTAATACTTTAATGAATTATTATTAAAAATATATTACCTGAGTATGTGCAATTACTCTAATAACTTTACAATATTTCTTCATTTTTTTAAAATCCTTTTCTATTTCTTTTTTTCCTAAATCATCTTGCCACTTTTTACAATATTTAGTAAAAGCCTTCTTTTTGGATTTATACCTAAAATTAATTTTTAGAAATAAAACTTATTAAAATTCATATTCATTTTCTAACATTATTATTTTAATAAAGCAGCAAAACTCAAATTACATATAAAAGTAAGAATTATTATTGTAATAAACTAATTTAAATTTAATTCACTCTCTCAAACTTTAGTATTTTTGTGTCAAACTGATTTTAAATAAAATTAAATGCGCACACAATTTTCAGATCTCAAAAATATATCTTTGAAACTTGTATTTATCACACACACCAGACTGACTTTACTGAAGACAAGTTAACAAGGGTTTAGTTGTCATCTCCAGATCTAACTCATGACTTACATTTTCCCACATTTGAAAACATAGTCTATCATTTCATTAGTAATGAATAAATGAAAATTATCATTGCTGGGTGACTGCAGCAATAGGTATAGTAGATTTTAGGATGATATGAACAAACTCATTATGTTACTATAAATGCATGAAAGGTACTAGGTGATTTTGTTGAGCTTGCAGACAAATCTTGTAAGTTTTCATTTCTGCTATAAAAGTACGACTGTGCATTATACTTGTGTGTTTAATTAAGCATTATTTTTTTTTATCATACATGTACTTGAATATTCCCTTACAAAAAAAATCTGAGTTTTGATTATCAATTTAACTTTGTCTCTAGGCTTGTGACATTTGTACTTATGATAAATAACAATTTTATAACTTAATAAATTTTTAAAATAATGTAGAATTTTATATTAATTCTCAAAAATTCATATCTATAAAGATTATATACCATTTTTGAAATTGTGATTATCACTCATGTAGTTACTTAATTCAATTATTTATAATGAAATTATAAATACAGTGGAACCTGGTTAACTCATTTCCTTTCTCCAATCATCCAGCATAGGATGTTACATGTTAAATCAAACTGGTTAACTTGAATTCGTTGAACTGTTTACCTCAAATGTGGTTTAGAGATAATATTTTCATAAACTCTACAGAATTTTAATTTTCCATTAAATAAAATAATTAACATTCATCTACTGAATAAACTAATCAAATTTTCTACAAAGCATGGGAACCACACACAACTAAAAATTAACATTGTATTGGGTGATGGATTGGAGTGGTGGCTTTCATATAGCAATATGATCTAGATACTTTAACTGCCATTCACATGTATTATTTTCAAACATTTTTTTTTCGTTTGTTTTATTTGATTGCTGATGGATTTTTCCAACTAGCTGATGTAATAAATTAATTTTAATAACAATTATAGTTCAATTCTACTTAAAAATATTCACCTTGGCAGCAAAATTTTAAAAATATAACAATCATATAGTGATATGTTTGCTATTAAAAAACATATCAATTCTAGGTGCTGAATATCCTTACTAAACATTTAGGAGTGAATGGATCAACCATTTGGGACAGAACATCTCATTTCACTATTAAGTTAAGGGCAAGTTTCTAGACAACACCCAGAGGTTTACATTGACACAATGATTCTATGTAATAAGACAAATATTGTATAGATGATATATTATGAGTCACCAATAAACCAATTCACAAAATATTGATTTTAGCAAACCTATATAACTCAAAACTTTTTAATCTTTTCTAGATTGCAGATTACTTGTATACAAGTACTCATAAGCAGACCCACCCTTAACTTGCAGGAATCCATGCTAAAGGTTAAAAAGTCCAAATTTTTCTCCAACCAATTAGAGTTAAACAAGTTCCACTTTATATAAATTTACAATGAATAGCATATGCTAATTTAAAAGATTATTCAGTTTGAAATATTTGGCTTTTTAAAGCTTGAAGATTATTTTTATTTTACTTCTTTTACTTTTAATTGAAACATTTTATTTTATGCAATTATGAAATCATTCTTTAAAAAATTTTGCATTAGTAGCAAACAAAGCATTGCCAAATTGGTTTACTACCCTGTTGACAAATTATCCTTTTTTTTTTTCATTGGAATTAAATTATCTTTTAATAACTTGAAGTATTTTTGATCTTTTGATAACTTGAAGATATCTCGGGTTATGGGCTTAAGGGATTTATTCACTCTTTTTAAATTTAATATCTTAAATTCAAATATTTAATATTAAAATTCTATTCAATATCTCCATATCCCAGAATAATTCTGCTTGGAGAACAAGTTTGAAGAGTTATATAACTAGAAGCAGAATTTATTCTTACATCAATTCTAATTTAAATGAATTAATTTCCATTTATAAATAAGTAAATTTTATACAAACTGATACAGTGGTACCTCAGGATACGAACGCCCCAGCATACGAAATTTTCAGGATACGACATGAAATTCGAACATATTTTTGCTCCACGATACGAACAAAAACTCACCATACGACGTTACATTAGTTCGCATTTTTCATTTGTTTTCCTTACTACAGTTATCTTTTTAAATGTATTACTTGGCTTTAATTTAAGCATGATTTTCACGTTGGAACGAATTATTTGGTTTTACATGTAATCGTATGGGAAAAGATGATTCACCTTAAGACATTTTCATGATACGATCTCAGTTTCGGAACGGATTAATTTCGTATCCTGAGGTAACACTGTAATTGGTATACTATATTTATCCTTACTTCATTCCACCTGTAAACAAATTCATGTGATTGACGCCCTCTCTCATTGATTACAAGACTACAAATAGTTTCTGGAGTATTTAATTGCAAAATAAATAGAGAGGTTGCGGCTGTTGTATTCAGCCCAAAACGTGAACAGCGAATGGTCGAGTGTCGCCATCTGGCAATTCTAGACGGTTGATAATGGCATTCACAACGTCTTGCTTGGGAGTAGTAGAAGATCGGTTTAAACTTCATTTTTTTGTGTTTGGAGTTAAAAGTATGACCTATTTTATTAAAGTAATGATTATTTAATCATTTACAAATAATAATGTAAAGAAACAGATGATTTTAATCCAGAAATTATTTAATTATTCAATTATTTAGCAAGTGATGCAAAGTTCCTATAGAATTTACATATATTTGCCTTCATAATAGCTTATTTTAAGATAGGTTTGTTCTTCCATGGCATCATCTACCATCAACAGCATAATGTGTTTGTAAACTTTATAAAAATTAATTTTCCAAGCTGCTTTCGAATTTACATAAGCCACTACTTCCCTTGACAAAAGTATGAGGTAATCCTATTAAACACCATGCTAATTAAAAATAATTATTTAGTGTTATTAAACATCCTATAAATACTTTAAAATAGTTTGTTCATTTACCTTCACTGATAATCCTCGATGTTAAATGTATCCTCCATTTTTTCAATAAATTTCCTGTGAGTCAATGCATGACATTCACTGAGTCACGTGATATAAATGTGCACTGCAACAAATTTTTCTTGGGAGTTAAAACAAACTGTGTACTTCTGCTTGCTGTGTACAAGTAACATTTGAACTTGCACCGCAACCTGTCTAATAAGTTCTCTACATGAGACTGTAATGTTCTCAAATTCAAAGCACTATTTAAATTTGACATTTTGCTTACGATGAAATATTATCCTAGAAACTTTCCACTGCACTAAGCAGAAGAATGAGCCAATCAAAGCAACATATCTGTATCATTGGTAATCAAGCTGGCAAGCAGCTATCCCCATCACATCACTGGAGAAGAAAAAATATGGGAAATGATTTTGTCATAACTATGTTTATCAGTGCTTAACAAAAATCTATAGAACTTAATATCATTGTCATGTCAAACAACTAGAATTCTCCATTCTGTTTGCATGCTGATTATGAGTGATTGAGGCCAAAGGGATGGAAAACACAATGATTTTCTTTACATGTCACATGAAGTAAGGTTGAATAGATTACAGTTACAGAACTGTTTAAATAATAGAATACTAATCAAACATAAATTTAAAATTTTTTAATTACCAGTTTTTATAGAAGCGACGTTTACAATCTTCACTCAAATGTTCAGCCCAAATAGTTTTAAACGCTCTAAGTCCTTTGGGAGTTTCAATATAACCAACAACACCAACTATCATCATTGGAGGTGTTTCCAAAATTGTTACTGCTTCTACAACTTCTTTTTTATTGACCTCTATAAAAATAATTTTTTATGTATTAGAATTATATCTTGAAAAGAAATTTATTAATTTCATTTTTAATTGCATTATCATAAAATAAAAGCAACAAATTGAATTAGATGATATATATATTATACATAGAATATCACATCCTAGTAAAATTAAAACTTATTCTAAAAGGTACTGATTAGAAAATAAGATATACAGTGGGTGATCAGTTAACAAACATAATCTGTTCCAAGACTGTTTGTTATTTGAATTGTTTTTTAATCAATTATTGATTTAACATAGATTTTATGAGAATTTGATAAATTCATTCTGGAAATAAAAAAAAATATAATATACTTTCTTACTATGTTTATTTACATGTAATAAGAAACTAAAAGCAATCTCCATTTTTTCATAGATGGCACATCTTTGTTCCTCAGATGTGATTTTCATTACTCCTTTAGCTGCTCGAGTCTTAATGCTAAGATTGTGCCTACTGTAGACCTGTTCAAACCATACTGCTTAGCACCATCAGACATCATCTGCCCACTCTAAGAGCTGCCACAAACTACAGGATGCGGGAGCTAGCATATGCTCGGTCGCACTCCCAAGCCCCACCTTTTTCCCCCCATGAGGCTATGAGCCATTTTTGCTAGGTAAGCTACATGGGCAAGAAACAGCTGCAAACTACACATTTGCTTGCATAATGTAATCCACATGACATTGATTGGCTATAGAACAAGATTTCATTATAACTTATACTTGTAATCAGTCAGTTTTCATTCCAAACTTTGAAACAGCATGGGAAAAACATGTTTACTAGTTAAGCCTAACTAATAGTAATATATAGTTTTCAGTTAGTTAAGCCGAGTTAGACTTAATCATGTAATTTATGTACATCGATAAAATTCTATTATTTCTTTTTCGACGTGCGACATATTCATGTAGTCATCCATCTTCTACACTCTCTCTTGCTAGTGTGACTGTTCTAGCTGTTGAATTCTGTCAACAGTGAGCATACTCTTGTATCGCTGCGCAAGCAAAGGAAAAACCATGTAGGCAATAAGAAAGGGGCGGAGCCTTTGATGTCATCGGTTGTGCTAGCACACGTTTGCTAGCATTTTGCTCTCGCAAAGCACTAGTTTGCGGCAGCTCTAAGATGAGCATGGTTCTTGACACTCCACTCTTTTTAGGCTTCATAATATTATCCATGTCTTTTTGAAATAAAAATTTCAGAAAAGCACTCACAAAAATTTAGTGAACAGAAATCAACTAGCGCACAAAAGAATTATGTAAATGTGAGACCCATATAACATTCAAAATTTTGATGTTAAACCATTAACAAATATCTGATAGGACAGTTAAACTCTCATCTTTAGAAAATAAAAACTGTTGCAAAACTTAGAGTGCCCAACAGTCTTGCAGACTATAAAAAATTATTTGTCAGAAAGGTGAACAAAAGGCTGGAATTACAATGGAAAATTTCAAAGTTCGAAGGAATAATATCTGATTGGTATTGGGTTGAGCATCTCTCGCACTCCGAAAGCTTTCGAATTGTTTCCTGTACACAAGGGAAAACCAATCAGTATGCATTATTTTATGTTCCTTCTTTTTGTGTTTGTTCTCTGAAGTGTTCATTGTCTGAACATAAAAAAATCTTCCGCAAAAGTGTTCATTATCCAATTTGTTCGCTGTCCAAACTGTTCATTAACTGATCACCCACTGTACTTTGTTTTGCCAAAAATAGTGAAGTGTTAATTTTGTCAAACATTATGAATGTTGCACAATCGTACACTTTTCTTTTTAATTTCAAAAGTAATTAATTCTTAGATTATAAATTATATCACCAATCATTATTATTAACATCTATTCACTATTTATTTATTTATGAAATAGGTCAATAAAAATAAAACAATGAGTAATATAACAATGAAAATCAATTCTTAATTTAGAACAGATATATTCCACAAGTGATTGGCTATGCAATGTATGTGCAAAATTATTAAGGCACTATATGCCACAAATCATCATCAGATAAATTTACACATTCATTTCCAGCAAGATAAGTGGAAGACACAAATAAAAGCTGAGCTTTCACATTTGATCATTCTGTGAGATAGTTACCAAATTAAACATTCCATGATGAACATAAGTGATATGGTCAAGCAGAAACATAATGGAATAACCATCTTGCCAGTGATAAGTTAAGCCCAAAAAATTGACAGATTGGGACCACCAGTCTCAAATGTGTTGTCAGACCCAACAGGTATTCTTTAGTAATCATCACTAACAACTTCTGTATCACACTAACAAGGCGACCTTACAGCTTTGGGGAAACGGATTTTGACGATCTTTGGTGTAGAGGTAGTAAACCATGTGAGTGTACTACCTGTAAAATACTAAAGTGCAATACTCAAATATAATCGAGAAAAACAAACTTAAAGTTTTCTTAGCACTTTATATATAAGTTATGCGTACTTTCTCTTGGGCATCCTGTGGCTAAGTGTTAACGATCCTGACTCATACGCTTGAGTGCTCGGGTTCGATTCTCTTGTGTACACTTCCCCCCTATTTTTATAATGTACATTATTGTAATATAAATAAATACATTATCATAATTACTTATAATGTATTTATTTACTCATTCATTTATTTTAATTTAATTTCTATTATTCCAAGTCTAATATTTTTACTTTTGTTGACAATAACTGTGCATTCTTGACACCTATGTGTCAACTTTCCCATCTAATTGTGACCTCTGATCTAATTTCTCACTAGGAGCATTTTTTCTGTGGAGTTCTTTTTCACTCACTCTTTAACATAAGTTATGCGTACTTTCTCTCATATATATAAGTTATGCGTACTTTCTCTTGAGCATCCTGTGGCTGAGTGTTAATGATCCTGACTCGTACATTTGAGTGCTCGGGTTTGATTTACTTGTGTACACTTTTTCCCTTTTTTTATTCGTAAATACTTATAATGTATTTATTCACTCACTCACTCATTTGTTTTAATTTAATTTCTACTACTCTAAGTCTAATATTTTTACTTTTGTTGACAATAACGGTGCATTCCTGACACCTATGTGTCAACTTTCCCATCTAATTGTGACTTCCAATCTAATTTCTTATTAGGAGCATTTTTTCTATCAGAGTTCTTTTTCACTCACTCTTTAACAGTTTGTTTCTTAATTTTGACATGAATTGATGTATTTGTGCAGTGAAATTTTTTTAAATTATAAAATAATTTTTCAAAATATGTGAAGAGAAGCAAGTTCTTCACATTGTGACGAAAAAACTGTTGATGATAACTCTATACAGTGATGCATTGAAGCAGTGGCTAAAAGATGGAGTAATGTATTATGAGAGTTTACTTTTCGAAAATAATTTAATTGAAACATCTTCTGATACACTATCTAAAAATGCTATGCTGATAGGTACAGAATTATACAATCATACATTGGATGTGTTGAATGAAAAAATTTATAAATGTTTCAATTAAATTATTTTCGAAAAGTAAACTCTCATAATACATTACTCCATCTTTTAGCCACTGCTTCGATGCATCACTGTATAGAGTTATCATCCATCAACAGTTTTTTCGTCACAATGTGAAGAACTTGCGTCTCTTCACATATTTTGAAAAATTATTTTATAAAAAAATTTCACTGCACAAATACGTCTATTCGTGTTGAAATTCAGAAATAAACTGTTAAAGAGTGAGTGAAAAAGAACTCCACAGAAAAAATGCTCCTAGTGAGAAATTAGATCAGAGGTCACAATTAGATGGGAAAGTTGACACATAGGTGTCAAGAATGCACAGTTATTGTCAACAAAAGTAAAAATATTAGACTTGGAATAATAGAAATTAAATTAAAATAAATGAATGAGTAAATAAATACATTATAAGTAATTACGATAATGTATTTATTTATATTACAATAATGTACATTATAAAAATAGGGGGGAAGTGTACACAAGAGAATCGAACCCGAGCACTCAAGCGTATGAGTCAGGATCGTTAACACTCAGCCACAGGATGCCCAAGAGAAAGTACGCATAACTTATATATAAAGTGCTAAGAAAACTTTAAGTTTGTTTTTCTCGATTATATTTGAGTATTGCACTTTAGTATTTTACAGGTAGTACACTCACATGGTTTACTACCTCTACACCAAAGATCATCAAAATCCGTTTCCCCAAAGCTGTAGGGTCTCCTTGTAAGATCAGCTTACCAGTGACAGAAGTGGCTTTCAAGCACTCATCAGCTGTTTCAGATATTATGAAAGAAGTGGCAAAATATTCCATTAGAAGTACAGTATATCAAAACTTAGTAGAAAACCTACCCCAAAGGGTCAACAGCCAACACCAATAGCATAAAAAGGATCTCTTATTGACAACAAACATGTAACTGTATCTGTAATAGGTATCCAGACATTTTTGATAGCAGTGTATACATAATTATTTCTCATTTGGAGCAAAATTGGTAAGATTACAAAATTCCTAAGGTAATCATGTTTTTTACTCAGAAAAAATAGAAAAGGTAATGATATCTTCATATGTAAAATTGTGTAAGTCAATGAAATTCGGGTTTGAATCACTAACTAAAATTATATATCTTTATGGTGACCATAAATCATTTACTTCATTGTTCTGTCCTTTCAATTTATTTCTCTAAAACAATATAATCGTTTTGTCCTTTATTTTGTGAACGTAAATAGTAAATTCAATATCAGCACTCACATGTGGCATCAATATTTAATTTACCGAATTTTGCACAATTAATAAATTTTACCAAACCTGTATTATTTAAATAACAGGAACAGCTTTTTCATGGAAACAAAAGTATTTGAAGATCCTACTATGGGAAACCCCACTGGGGGGTGAGGAAGAGTAAGGAAAACATTTTGTTGGAACTAAAATATAAATGATGGCAAACTATTTGACAAACTTTCATGAATTAAAAGTTACATCAATCACTAAGAATACTAACAATACAATGTAATTGGGTCAAAATTTTTAAATATTTCACAATGAGCATGTATCTTTTAAAAACATTTAAAAAATTGTTGAATTTTTCTTGTCTCCCTTAATTTAATGCCCCCGCTAAACAAGCATTTTCAATAGTGAACAATCTGTGAACCAATGAAAAAACTCAATTAAAAATCAAAATAACAAAGGATACATTTATACCAAACACAACTTTGACACAAATTATAGTTTTACTAATTTTTAAAACAAACCTGATTTATTAAAAAGTTCATTCTTGTGAAAAACATCAAAATGAAATTTTTTTAAAGTAATCATGATTATAAATAATGCTATGTATACAGGTAGTTCCCAGCTTTGAGTTAACCAGTTGCTAGAAGTTACTTGTTAAGTAAGAACTAATTTTTCATACAAATAAATACATAATGCATAATTACATTCCTGCATATGGAATTTTAGATAGAAAAATGTTGAAAAACCATAAAAATATTTCACAACAAGATTATTATTATTATTATTATATATGTATAATATTGGGTCATTGCAAATAAAATGGTTATTTTTTAAAATGTAAACTTTCTGGCCTGTAGTTCAGCTTTTTCCCCATGTGAATAGTGCTGTATGTATGCAATTGGAAGAACACACATAATTTGAAATTAAAAATGTAATCTCATTTATATTGTGAGTTCCACATGTGTAAGAGCACTTTTTCTGATGGCATGGAAAAAAAGAAAATTGAATAATTTTCTTTTAGTAGAAAACCTACCCCAAAGGGTCAACAGTCAACACCAATAGATAGATAGATAGTTGATAGATCCTGGCCGCACTGAAAGGCATAGCCAGCGAAGGAGAGGAAGGAAGGAGGTAAGGAGGGGATGAAGAAAGGGGGAGACGACGAGGAAGAGAAAGAGGAAGGATGTAGATTACATGCACACCATTGCTGGGCGACAATTGCTGAGCGTAAAGGCAATAGATATAAAGGGGCCCGTGCATAGGAAAGCACATAATTGGTGAAGGAGTTTACAAGAGATTGCACAACAAAATATATACAGAAGATAACGAACCACACAGCATGGTTTTACACAGCTGAACGGCAAAAGGAAGGGAGGCCTGTAGGACCCCTTACCAACGACAAAATATCACAGCTAAGATAGTCCATATTGGTAGAGTCCACTTAATGGTGAGTCGATCTGCTGGAGATGAGTCAACACCAATAGCATAAAATTGAATAATTTTCTTTTATGAGTATAAGCAGGGGCATAATGCAGCCAAAGCAACCCAAATACCAATAAAACATTTTGGTAAACTTTTCTGTGATTGAGCAGACACTAAGCATTGGTTTAAAAAATTTCATTCCAGGAATACAAATCTCAAAAATCAGAATTGAAGATCATCATCAAATCAGAACATCACTCGACGTCCAGGTAATCATGTAAAGATTGAACATACTGGACATTATTCAACCATTTCTCAACATCTACAGATGTTAGGGAAAGTCACGAAGCTTGACAAATGGGTACCACATGAACTCAGTGAGAGAGATAAGGATCATTTGAACTTCGGCAAAAGTCGGATCTGAAGGACATAACAATTAAGTTTTTATTCATCCAAAATCCCATTTTAGGTGGTTAGAAAAGTAACAGATTACATCCCATTAATGTTGCTAATTATCTTATCAAGTATCATGTCAGTTATAAAACATTAATGCATTTCAGGTCATTACTGTTAATCCCCTGGTCAGAAGTTCTGTTAACAAACATGACAATTTTAATAATTACCAAAAACGTTTTTACAGAAATTTTAAAAATGTAATAATAAAATATTTTAAATTATTCATCTCAACAATTACGAAGGGAGAGAGTAATACAATGCCAAAATAATTCCTTAAAAATCTATTCTAAAAACAAATTTCGAATTTGGTATAAATTTTGTAATCTGGATTTGTTTATATTTTAAATCATACTGGCAACAAAATTAAATATTGAAATGGAAAAGAATTGTCATTAACTGCCAACGAACAGTTGTTAACAGCCTTAACATTTTATGTTCTGGAATGTAGCTTGCAACCTTATTGGAGTTTTTTCTATCATAACAAATGAATAACCTGATTGGCTGGACAACTTCTAAAAGAGGGGATTAATGGCAAAGAAATGAGCTGACGTTTTGCAAAGGTTCATTTAGACAGCGTTCAGAAACAAATGATCATCGTGTTTGCAATGCATTTTAAACTGCAGTTCAGCCAGCCATCTAGACACCGTTAGGCTGTTAAATGTTGTTTAACATAAACTCCATCTCTGCAATCAGCCGAATAGGTTTGCATTCTATAATACTGAAAACAATACTAATGTCACTTAACATGTTTTATTTTCCAACTGATCACACACACAGTTCAGTCTTTAGTTTAAAAGTTAACCACTTCTCACATTACTATTTGTAACATTTAGTGATGATATATAAATTATACACAACAATTACAATCAGTTCAGCATAAAATGTAATGAAAATGCTCTATTTTAAGTTTCAGGCAGATTGCCCATGAGCAGCAACATACTTACAATTTTATACAAACAGATCACAGAAATGTTTTTTGCAAACAACTTTTTTAAGAATTTGCAGTTTTCTAACAATCTGATTACCTTTTAACATTATCTTATATTAAAAATACTGTATATTTGAACATGGAATGTTCACATTCCATATTCAAACATCAAAGCCTATGGCATTTCATTTCTGAAAATTATAACCTGAAGCAGGTCTTAGAAGATCAAAAACATTTTTTTTTAAATGGATTTTCATCTGTCTGTTGGAAGAAATTCAAGGTTGGAGTGTGTTTAATTTTATATTATTTCCCAGTTGTGTTGAGTATCAAACTTTTTGGTGCTTATGCAATTTCTTCTGAAATAAAAAAAATTATCACTATAAATCAACCATCATCCATTAACCTATCCCACGTTGAAATTTTTCTTTGTTGCATGTGACCACCATGTTAAATTTTTGTTGATGTTAAGCCTAACAAAATTTTTTTAAAATAATAATCATGGCGTTAAAAATTGTTTTATCTTTTACAAACAAAATAATATATTAATAAATATAAAAACAAAAAAAATTATATTTCCAAAGTTCATTTTAATATAAAAATTATGACACAGCAACATCTATTATTAAAAACGTTCCAATGCAGAAACAAATATGTTCGGGGTCAATCAGAAGGTCAGACGAGGTCAAAACAAAACAGGTTAAAATTTTACAAAAGTTGGGTGTTAATCACTAAATAAGCATTTCATTTACTTAGTAATTATAAATTTTTCATATTAGTTTGCAAGTGGAAACCATGATCTATTTATAATTAACTTTCTAAATTATTAAACTAGGTAGGAAGTTTTACAAAAAATTTCCACTTTAAAAGTATCCTTCTTTATCCCTCCTAATGGTAGAATTTGAATTTATTTCCTGATGGTGTAATGAACGGATAAAGGACACTGTTATAGTTTGTCCACAGGAAATTTTTTTAAAATTTCTAAAGTTTATACTTGATGTCCCAACAAAAAATATTTCTAAATTATTACTTTTTATTGGTAACCTATAGTAGGTATAATCAGATAACATCTGATATATATTTTCAGAAAATAAAATTACTTGGGGAAAAAATAATCTGACTTATAAAAGAACTCTGATGTAAAAACCAAGAAAGTAACTTACTTGATCCAGGTTTATCCACATCACGAACAATATGGGTCATTCCTGCCTTATAGCCAATAAAAGCAGTCAAATGAACTGGCTTTGAAGGATCATCTTTTGGAAAAGCTTTAACTTTACCCCTATGTCGCTTGCTTCTTTTCTTGGGCACAAAGCCCATAGAACCATGTCTAGGGGCTGAAAATTTTCGGTGACTCTGCAAAACAATACATAAATTATGTTTCTTAAAATTTAACATTATTAACACTGTTTTGATAGTGCTAAGTTATTACACGTCATAATAAACAATCATCATACCAATTTATACAATTGAAGAAATACAAGTTTATTTTTTTTGTAAGCTGTATTCTTTTTATTTAAAATTATAAAAAACACCTCATACTAAAATATTATAATCATGTAAATGAATCTTATACAGAAAAATGCTTGGCAATAATTTGGGTTAATATTAATATCTTACTCTTTGCATCAACAAAATTCTCAGCAAAAAAGTAGTTTATACAGTACTCTCAAAAAATTTAACTTCCTTAGCTTTAATTTTATTTCTCCTGACTTAATTCTTGTAGACAGACTCAATGCATTTCATGTTTCTATTATGCTTTCAAATTGAAGGGAATTTATATCATCATCTCAAAGCTGAATACTGGTATTTTATAAAATTAATCAATGTCATCCACACCGAGAGCCTGTCACACAGCAGTTGCCAATCTCACAGACCAATCCAGAAATTCTGATTTGTCCATTATAAAAAACATTTGGGCCGTCCCAAAGATGAATGAAGAGAGAGAAGTGCTGGCATCATTTGCAAAGTCCCTCAACCTGCAGCCAATGGCAATTGTCCCAGAAATGTGGTATTAGCAGACCACTGTTCCCTAAGATCACACGAGTATAAATGGAACCTTTACAAATTGAAGTTACAGCAATACCTACGTGAAGATTACCCTGATCAGCTGGTCCAGTTTAGTGAATGGTGTCTGAACAGAATACAGGAAGATCCACACTTTGGGTTCAAAATCATCCACACAATGAGGCAATTTCTACATTAATGGGAAGTTAAACAGAACATGCATTACTGGTCCCCTGAAAACACTCACCAGACTGATGCCAGCAAGATGAATGGAGCTCAAAGTGATGGTGTGGTGTAGGATACAGGAACCAGGATTATCGGTCCATTTTTCACTGGCAGTAATTTTAATGTGGAGGGTTACATGAACCTGCTGCAGGAGCATATTTTATCTTTATTCACAGAGGATGGCACATTTCCTGACTTTTTTCAACGAGACTGTGCCCCACCACACTTTAGACACTGTACATGAGACTACCTTTACCTTCAATTTCCCAGTAGGTGGATTGGCTGATAAGGTCCTGTCGAGTGACCCCACTTGCTCCTGATTTGATGCCATTGGACTTTTATTTGTGGGGACGTGAAGTCTCTTATGTATGCTGTCAAGAATACATATGCAATCTGCAGGAATGGATCTTTAATGCATGCAGCACTATCACATCAGATGTGTTGCACAATGTTGTACATGAATGAAAGGGACATCTACAGGCCTGCATACAAATTCAGGGACAGCACATTGAACACATATAACATAACATTTACATGCAGTGACATTACAGGAGTGGAATCTCTGACTTGGAACTTGTCCAGCTTTGGAGAATGACCTCATCCGCTAGCACTTTCGGTAGTGTAAAACTACCATCATCAGGCAGTACATAGAATACGACAGTTTAAGCTCTTCGAACGATATTCTGACGGTTTTACAAATTTCAATATCAAATATTTTGAACAATGTTTCTGACGGTTTAGCTGATTATGGTTTTTGAATGTTATTTAAAAGTTCTTACCTCATAGCAAGTAGATAAGAATGATAATAAATAAAAGTGTCTTATTGAGAAAAGGCCGTAAAAGAGCCTAATACATGCATGAAGTACACACCAAGGCAAAATTAAGCATGTGAGTAGCAAAGAAGTATTAATATCTGGGGTTGAGTTGTTGAAAGCTGTTATCCAAATTTGTGGGAGCTCAAGAGTTGCATGATGCAGTAGTAGAAATGTAGAGTGTCTCCCAAGTAAATAGCTCTTTTTGCTCGTTACAGCATTTCAGTAATTTTGTTTTGTTCCATTGAGGCTGGTAGTTGTGGATGAGTACTTTCTTTGCTAATTCTGTAACTGGCCTGTTATTTTTGATGTCTTCTTGATGTTCAAAGATATGTGAACTTAATCTTCTGGCAGTGGCCCCCTACATAATTGGTTTCTTCACCAGACAGTGTGTGCTTTAGCAGGATTTGGTAAACATCGGATTTTTCGTTCCACTGGTACTTGTCCCTATCATTACATAGTAGTCTTCTTAGATTTGGTTGTGGTATCATTGGCAGAATATAACCATTACTTCATATAACATGCATAACATGTACAAGGTAGGTCAATAAATCTTACAGCAAACAATTCTTTGTGAAATTCTGACCCTAAATGATGTGCCACACGACCCCTTTCCAATTTACAGTTTTGGAGTTGAGTTCAAGATGGCAGTTGTGCATGTAATACATCAATTTATTATCCCTTGATCTAATGTGTTCCTGACACAAGCAAATTAACTTTGGGTACATTCTATATTCTGTAGCAGAAGTGTTAAGTGACTTTGTTTCCCATCCTGTGTATATACAGGGTGATTCAAAAGTCACAGAAATTTTAAAAAATTAATAACTCACCAAATATTTACAGTACGGTGATGCAGTTTTTACAGAAATGCTTAGAAGTGGGATTTTTTTTTGTGTAATAAAAATTTTAGTACCAAAATAGTTACATTTCTTGCCATAGATGGCACAGTAGCATTTGTAAATTTAAAATAAGAATAAAAATGTTCTTAGTGTAAGCTCTAGTAACAAGTACAAGCAAATTATGTAATCTTATCAAGTGCCGTCTATTTTTCTGTATTTCTCTGACTTTTGAATCACCCAAACAAACATTCTCATTTTATACTAATATATAAAATGAGAATGTTTGTTTGCTAGAGGTAATCTCAGAATCTACTAAACTAAATTTTAAAATTCTTCCACTACCAGAAAGCTTATTCCTTCCAGATGATATATTATTTTCATATTAAAAAAGAAAATGAAGAGAACAATGTTTTTACTGCCACATTTGCCTCACTTTGTTGTCTAATCCATTCAAGATCGATTCCCTTCACCTAATGGACTTTTTTAAATTTATTATTTTATATTTTTGGTTTCAATTCATGTAGTTCAGATAGTTGTGTATATGTTTATATTGTCTTGGTTGTTTGTTTCTTATAATATACTTATGATATAAGGAGCAAATTTACTTCCTGTATATGAAACTAAACTTTTCTAAGTAGACCTAAATTATTTTTGTGTGTTCATTGTTTTAGTATTAATCCTACCATTTCATTATTTAACCCTTTATTGCCTGACGGGACTTTCTAGTCCCACTATCTTTGATATATTTTATTTCATAGTGTATGCATTATAGCTTTCTGGGACTTACATTTTATCATTGTATAAAGTGTTCTTTTTCTCTTCTATAGGGTAGTAACTTTCAAACTGTTCCTGTTTTAGTTTTGTTGAAAAAAGTTTCACATCATGTGTTGTTTGAATGGTAGTAGCTGATATTGCTTTCTTTGTTGCCAAATTCTACTTATTGTTTTCAAGTTAAATGTCTTTGTATTTTTTAATATGTATTCTAGATATGTGTAGTTTGATTTTAATGTATTATGTTTGTAGAATTAATGGTTTGCAAGCTGTATGAGATCAAAATATGTTTGGGACTTATGAGTCCCGTCAGGCCTGAGGGAATCTTTTTTGTAAATGTTAGAAATTTGTATTTTCTACATTGTGCTTTATAAATTTATGAATTTGTTTAACATTTTTATAGTTAATATACATATAAGACTTATATA
>NW_019385402.1:66231-124640 GCF_000671375.1 Centruroides sculpturatus
GTTTTCGCTTATGAATTTAAACAAGTGCAAAACACGGAACAGGTTAACCAACGAGAATTTGGAAAATCTGCTGGTTGTTTCAACATCTGCCATTACACCAGACATCAAGAAGATTGCCGCCAGCATCCAATCTCAGCCATCGCATTAATCGCTTGGAGGTCCGGCCCCCAGTCAGTAAACTTAATCCTAATTTGGCCCTTCTTCACGAAAGGTTGTGCATCCCTGTTTATATAAAACAAAAATATTTTATTTTCGAAATATTAAACAAGAAAAAACTTGTTAAGTCCAAATGTGCTCTAAGGCCTGACGGGACTTATAAGTCCCATAATTTAAAAATTTTTAATTTACATTTTAATTTTTTTTTATTTACTTATCTGTTCTGATGATAAAATGAGAAATATAAAAAATATTTATCAAAAATCGAAAATTCAGGCCATAAAGGGTTAACCCGGCATAGACGAGTGGAAACACTGATTGGTCGACCACCAGTCACCATAGGACATATATAAGGTCAGTTTGAGCGGGAAAATTCAAGGTAGCTAAGGAGAGATAGATATCGTCTGACTGACAAGAAGTAGATATTGTTTGGTCAACGAGAAGTAGATTTGTCTCATTAACGATAGTTTGTCATTGCCGGAAGTGCTACTGTGTTGTAAGGTGTTTTCCTGAATGAACTGATATGGGATACATTCATTGACGCTACAGATTCGGATGCCATTTATTGGACTATTAAGTTTAATAACTTGACTCATGGGTACCTAAACGTTTAGTATTTTAATATTAATTTAATGCAAATGTATACATACCCAATAATATTAAACAGAAAAAATATATTCAATAAAAATCTTTGTTTTAACAAATGTACAATTTTGCGGCTTGGTAAATACGTCAACACTGAAATGAAAATCAGTCTAGCATAGGAAAATCAGGGACTTACACAACGAAACAGCGAATTGCGCAGTGGCATTATTGTGAACCGGCGTAAACCGAAGGCTACCTGTATTCACTACCAACAAACTAAAATTTTGGGTATACCAAATTTTGCCACAACATAAATTATACTGATTTCTCACATACCAAATTTACATATGGTATATATAATACACCATATGTAAATTTGGTATGTGAGAAATCACATACCAAATTTTAAACTAGTTTTGCTCATAATAAAGAATGTCTTCAGTCTTTGTTTGACCTGATCTTATCAAGAAATCAAATTCAAATTTACATATGGTGTATATAATACACCATATGTAAATTTGAATTTGATTTAATACACCATATGTAAATTTGAATTTGATTTCTTGATAAGATCAGGTCAAACAAAGACTGAAGACATTCTTTATTATGAGCAAAACTAGTTTAAAGCAAGCCAAAGTAAATATCGATTAATATTAAGAAACAAAAGAAATTAAACATAAAAAAGTTAATAAAAAAATCGAATACAAAAAACCAAATAAACTTCTCATATATTATAGGAAATAATCATAAGATCCATTTAATTTATAAGTTAAAATAAATTTCACTTGCTGGATATCTATATTTAAACATGGTGTATGTGTGTCTCAAACATACATAACCATTTACACTACCATAGGTATCTTTCTTATAAAATTATTCTCACCATGTGATTGTTACAATATATTCTAAATCGATTTTATAATATATAGTAATTAATAAATAATAAAGTTCTCAATATATAAAGTTCTTATTGGTTGTTATATATTTTAGTTCGATGCATTGTCTTGGAATGTTATACAATAATTTTGCTTAAAATGTTTAATAACTATTGATAAATTCAAAATAATAGCTGAAATCAATAAATAAGTACGAAAAATTTAACTTAACCTGGTATATTTTAAAAAATTATTAGCTAGAAACTCGATGAAAGTCGATATATCTACAAACTCACCATAGCAGCACACCGCAAGTAACAAAATGGAACCTTCTCCCACGACGCGTGTCCACTTCAGTTAGGGCACTGTTGCCAGATTTTTCTAAACTTTCGTTAGTGCGGATGTCGAGATTAACGATTATTTTCCAAACTTTCACAAATTTCTTTTTCTTTTTTTACATTGAAACAAATATGAATTGAATACAAAAGACTATAAGTTGGTGTAAATACATGATAATAATATAAAGTTCTTTTTAATATTTGTTTTCATTTTGAATTAATAATATGAAACTTTTTTTTTGAACTCTCCGCCCTGTCGACACTAAAAGCGTATTTTTTAGTAAGTCCATTACGGGTTCGCAGGGAGATGAGAAACAAAAACCTATAATGGGTTTCGTCCATCGCCCCAAGATGGACTAACCTCTGAAAAATATCTAGCATTTATCGGCCCACTCTGATTCGATCCCGGGTTCTCAAAATGCTAGGCTGATAACTTAATCGCTCGGCCATCTAACCGTACAAAAGATTAATTTTTGTTTCTTACTTGCAATAAATTATAGCTAGTTAATACATTATAAGCAAAAAATATACTAGTATTCAAACCTACTATATTTTGTTAATATTCATGTGTAATGTATATATTAGTACAAAATAAAATATCCACAAAATAATCGCATGAAATCTTAAAATGTTAATATTTTGTAGAATATTAAAATTTCAAGTTTTCTTTAAAGTTTTATAACATATAAGTTTGTATACCACATTTTATAGTAGGCTACAAAATGATGTATAATTTAAATATTAACAATAGTGTAATTAAGATTGAATGTGGAGTCTATTAATTTTGACATATACTAATGACGTTTTGTATTTAATAATAACTGATGAAACTTGATCCAATAATTTAGTGCCTTATATCAGCAGTCACGGTAGCGACTCATTGGCAAGTAATAATTGACTATCATGACTACATATACAGGAATCAGAGTTGCCGATTTTCGGGGGTCGATTTATAGGTGTTCGGGGGATCCGCCCTCCAAACACCTATAAATATATAGTATATAAAACACCTATAGTATATAGAAGATTAGGGAGGGAAGCTATAAAGTTTATAGCCTCCCTCCCTAATCTTCAAGATCTGGAATAAACTCAGGCAAAATGTTCAGAAATATCACTGTCAAGTGCAGTGGCGTAGCTACATATTCAGCGCCCTGGAGCAAGTCGAATCGGTGCGCCCTTTGTTCCTCGGAAGAGGTCTCGCAAAATTTATTTTGAACATTTAATTTAAAAACATATCTAATTATTTCGGCTTAAAACCTTATTTAATAACAATTTATTTGAGATTCAAGGAATTTCAACAATAAGATATTCAATTTAATAAATCTTAGAGTTAGGGTATGCTATGCCAATGCACACTAACATGTAAGAAGGGATTTTTCGAAATTTTCTCCGCGGGTGGAGAGGAAGACGGTTAAGGATTACCCTGAAGAACTTACTATACTATTTTAGATGCAGTACTGTATTTTGCGTTTTTGCGAGAAATCGAGCATAGTTTTAGACCTATCTAAAAATTCTCTAATTAATCTCGGAAGGGGGGCCTAATTTTTGCACCCAGTGAAAACGAGTATAATCTATAATCTAATAATCTTAATCTTTGCTATCGTTACTTTTTGCCCGAGCAACGTCGGGCTGATATGCTATTATAAATATAACAATAAAACAAAATATAATTCTTTAAGTACTGAGTACCTAATAATATTTACTAAATATTATATAAACTGTGTTGACAAAATGTAAGCAAGTTTAGTTTTTAAGAAATACATAATACATTAAAAAACTTCAAAATTGTTTTGTCTCTTTTTCACTTTCTTCAGATCAAATTGACAAGCTATTGTTTTTTCAATTGATATAGTCAGGGACGGATCTAGGTTTTTCGAAGCATAGTGCTTATTGAAGTCCAATGAGAACCCATTTTTTGTTAATGCAAAGAATACTATAAATTACCATTATGATATTATTATTATTATTATTATTATTATCAACTATTTTTTACTATACGATAAATTCTCATTGTTATTGAAAAAGTATTAAAAATTTATAATTCAATTTTTGTGCCTAAGCCCTATTAGTTTCTATGTAGATCCGCCACTGGATATAGTAACCAGAGTTAAGACAGTGTTGTGACATGCTGCTTCTTAAATAAGCTTTGATTAATTTTAGTTTTGAAAAACTTCTTTGTCGTCGCCCATAAAGTTAAAAAATGAGGCATGCTGCAATAATGTCGGAGAATCTATTTGAGACTGCGGTGTGAAATAAAAGTAGTTTAGCAACTTCGCTTATAGAAGTAATTTCTTTTACCTGACTATAAAAACACATTTTAAATCAAAGCAGTTGAGGTCCAAAACTAGGCGAATATATCGATTGTAACAATTCTGATTGTTCCAGAATATTTTTTTATCAGATGACGCGAGAAGATATGCAGGCGAAAAGCACTTGAAAAGTGTACATAATGTACATAAAAATCTAATAGCTAATTGATTAATTATTATATCCAAAAAATTTTTCAAATGTTTTTAAAAGTTTTTAGTTTGCCCTTTATAACTTGGTGCCCTCATGATTCTTGCGCCTGGAGCAGTTTGCTCCAACTGCAACACGGTAGTTACGCCTCTGGTCAAGTGACATGACACTAATGATATAAGATTCTCCTAACAGACCCCGTTTTTATAATCTCTCTTTGACCTTTGTCAATGAGATATATATGTCGTTTACGTATTCAATATTTTAAATAATTTATATTTTAATTCTTATGCAAGAAATGAGTAATAAATAAATTGACAATATACTGTATATACCGTACTGTAGAAATTTAATTTTCAGTAAAACAATTGTTCTGAAGTAGAATTACCCTATAGACCACTAAAATATCACCGTGAACCCTAATTCGGTATTTTTTTCTGTGGACCCCCAGTATTGGATCCAGTTGAGAACCCCTGATCTAAAGAGTCTCATTTATCTCAGTCTAGCTGTCTTATAAGACAGAATTTCATGTGAGACAACTCCACGCAAGTCAGTTGCGTTCTGCCGTCGCGACTGCAGTTGCTCAACGGTTTTTTCTGCTAAAAGCTACTCTTTAATTATGATCAGTGCCGTAACTAGCTATTCTTGTGCCCTGTGCAAGAATTTGCAATTAGGCCTCTTAATTAATTAGGTTTGGGAAAATAATAAAACAAATACATGCATTTCAGGCTCCCCTTTCAAGTGGGCCTGTGCGGGTGCACCTGTTGCGCCTGCCTAGTTACGGCACTGATTATAATCACCCTGTATGTTTGGAGAAATGATTATAGTAAAAGAAAAAAAATATTAGTTTTTATTTAAAATTCGAAATAAACTATTGTATTTCGAATGTTTGAAAGAAATAATGTGTATATTTATTAGTTATTTCTTATTACTTTGTTATTTTAACGATAGAAAAATTGTTTAGGGTACAAATTATTCATATGTCCAATCGGACGGCCGGATGGCCAGAGGTCAATGTAGCATCCTACCACTCTGGGGGACCCGGAATTGAATCCGAACGAGCCAAAAAATCCCCAGGAATTTTTCGGGGTGTGGTCCGTCCGGATATATCCCGTCCTTCACTACCGGCCACCCCATTGTGGGCCTGATCGAACCCATAATGGGCTTTCTTAGTGTCTACAGGGCGAAAAGAGTTTTTTTAAAAAAAAGTCCCGAATACTGCCTAACGATTAGTAATGAATTTGGACGATTTATCATAAAATAAACAAGTTTTGAAATTCAAGAATTAAATATTTATTAAATATAAAATAAAGAGGGAAAACAATTTCAAACTGTTAAATATATATATATATATATAAATTGTAGTAAAGTTTGGGTTTTTAAATTTTGTTTTATAATCGCTCACCAGGTGGCATTTTTCGGTAATCTCCTTGGATAGTTCTAGCTTGGTTGTAGATTCGTGGTCGTCATTCATCATCATTATTAAAAATCTGTGAGGATTGTTTATCGATGAGAGATGAGTGATTCACGGCCTTCTAGAAGCCCATTTGATGCATTCTTCAATGGACTTATTTATATGATAGATGCACCGGTTACTTGGGCTCGAGGTGTGTATGAAATATCCAGATTTGAAGTCATGTTTTGGATTCCATGTATTAAAATAAATTTTAAAAAATTGATCCTAGTTATAGATTTAAGTAATTGCTACAAAAACATCAACATTAAGTTATAATTCACTTTCATTTTTTTGTTTTTTAACTGTTATTAAAAGCTTGCTTAAATTTATGTAAATAGCATTTACTTGTAGAATTAGCCCATTGTTATTGTTCGTTATTTTACAGTAATGTTTAATATATAGTAAAATAAACAATTAATTACTCATACTATTCTATCTCATACAGACATTTCTCCCTTATTCAATGATTGAAATAGTAATTAAAATAATTTGTGGGTAATATAAGCTATAAGATTTACCCACTGATGAAAGTTTATAACAAAATACTGCTTAAGATTGCAGATTTTGTAAAAACAATTAACTATTCTGCTGTCAAGTTTTTAATTCTGTGTTAGTAAATAAGATGTTAGGGAGACAAAAGCTATGGTAACAGAAAAGGAAAATAAAATATATGTATATAGCTGAATTAATCAATGTACAGTACATTTAACAGTGGGTGAAGTTTAAAGTGAAAAGACATGATATTTTCAATTCATTTCATAGGATTTCTTGTGTGTTTGTATATTTTGTTGCTTATATATATATATTATTATATCCTTTATTGTTTTCATTCAATTTATCTATATTTCTTCATTTAGATTAATTATACATATAATTTGAATGAAAACAATAATGGAAAATTAGGAAGCTAATGTTTATAAAAAAATTAAAACTTGAAACTGTGGAATATATTAAAATTAGTAGATAAAACTATATTTCTTAAATGCAATTGCAATATCATGTACAGTGAAACATCACTTAACGAGCACCCCTCATAACGAGTAATTTGCATAACGAGCAAAGCAAATTGTAAAAAAATTACTTGTTTAACGAGTGACGTTTTGCATAACAGAGGAGACGTCCCAGATTGTGCATATGCTACAACAGTCTGTGTTTAGCACTCATCTACTAGCATCTTAGTGTCACTTGTGATCACATATTTTTCCAAACTTATATTCAGACATATTATGTATAAACGTCAACAACCACAGCCCGTTATATAATAAACATGCCAAACGATATGCCAAATTCTTGGGCTATGTAAAGGCTATAATTAAATATTAGAAATTACTGTATTTCAATTTTTTTTTCTGCAAATCGAATTTGCATTCCAGGTTGATTCATTCTGCGCTAGAAGAAAAGATGATGATTCACACTCCTTAACAATGTATATTGTATAATTTTCTTTGAATAAATGTTATACATAAAATATTTAAGTATTTTTTTCAACATGGAATGCATTATTGTATTTTACATTAATTTATATGGGAAAAATTGTTTCGCTTTATGAGTAGCATTTTGGAACAAATTATGCTTGTTAAGTGAGATTACACTGTACATAAAAAATAAATAAAATAAAATAGAAAAAAGCCTAGTTAAATTGAAATTAAGAATATATCAATCCATGAAAAATTTAAAACTATAATTATACAATATTTCTTTTTAATATTTAAAATAAAATAATAATAATATAATTTCTGTTACAGAAAAGATAGTTGCAAACCGTCCAAAATATTATTATTATCACGAGAAGTTTCGAAGAGTACCAACTATTGATGAATGTGAAATTGGTGATGTGCTGTGCTATTATGAAGCCAATGAACAATATAAGAGAGACAAGTAAATTTAACTTAAAATTTTTAATAATTTAACTATTTACATTTGTAAGTAGAAATTATACTGCGATAATAATAATAATAAAATTAGTAGTAATTCAAACACAAATAATTATCGTATTTATCTTCAGGCACTTGGCAATACTTATCATCCCATGGTCATCCCAATCGTTTGCAAAAAGAGGAAATTGCATGATTTTGAAAGACAAATATGTCAATTTTAATATTGTTGTAAATGTATAAGAAAAATTTTAAAGTGTTTAGATTTTATAACAGCGGAAAACAAATAATTAGATTAAAGTGTGTTAAGCGCCAAGAAATTTTTGTAACAACCAGTAAACATAAGCGATGAAACCTGTAGTTTTTCAATATCTTGATAACCTGTAATTAAAAAGTTGGCTGAAGTGGGGCAATAAATGCCCGAAACGTGTGTAATAACACGTATCAACTGAATAAAACTTGATGATAAGTATTGCCAAGTGCCTGAAGATAAATACGATAATTATTTGTGTTTGAATTTGACTGAATAAAACTTGATGATGAGTATTGCCAAGTGCCTGAAGATAAATACGATAATTATTTGTGTTTGAATTACTACTAATAACTACAAGCACGGTTTCAAAAGTACCAATAATAAAATTGTTTTATTTTGTATAATTTTAAATGTCTTGAACTTAAAAATATTTTAAATTATCTTAAATTTTTAATTTATGTATGCTTCTTTTAAGATGCCATTTAATATTTAGTACATAGGTTTTTATACACATACTACTAGTATGTGTATATTTTATGTACTGTACACTACAGTACATCCAAATTTGTAAAATTTGTTGCAGCACATTACAACAATGATTATAGATTTGCATAATTAATCATAAATCAGTTACAATGCTCCAAAAACATGCTAAAATTTAAAAAAATTATTTAAGAACAACTTTAGTTAGGATTCTCCATATCCAAACAACATATTCTTAGAACTTGTTTGGATATGGAGAATCCTAACTAAAGTTGTTCTTAAATAATTTTTTTAAATTTTAGCATGTTTTTGGAGCATTGTAACTGATTTATGATTAATTATGCAAATCTACAATCATTGTTGTAATGTGCTGCATTATTTGAAAACACAGTGAAACCTCAGTTTATTGTTCCCAAATGTATTGCTCTCTTGAAAATATTGTTTAATTTCTAAGCCCTTGAACAAATCCTATTTAAACTATGGAAACTAAAACCATATCAATCTTTCTCAATTTACCATTTTTACACATTTGTTGGTTAGAACTTTTAGTCAGTTCTGAAGAATATTAATCTTGGATAGATGATTTTTTAAGAAAGTGCACCAATAAACACAAATGTTAGTATGCATCAGTAGTACTCATAGTAACAGCAATTTATATTTTTGAACATGGTGTAGCAATTAGCATTGGACTTTGTATAGATAGCTTACAACCTTGTATGTATCTTACCTGCCAGACAACAAACTGGAGAGGAAGGAGGTGGTGGTGAGAGACTGGTCTAGCTAGAAAAATATGTGTATTTGAATATTGCCAAATCTAGTGTCTTTTAATGCCTTTTGGTTACAATATTATAAATAATAAAACATACTTCACCAGCACTGGAAACATGTAATAACTTCAGACCACTGAAATCTCTTCAGTTTCCAGTAAAATATAGCAATACTCAAACATTTTTCGCCTAATTCTAGCTTAAGTTTTACAAAGTTTCTTTCGAATTGGAATGTATCAAATAGAACACAAGTGTAGTCTGGGACCACATCAGGC
Organism: Centruroides sculpturatus; assembly: GCF_000671375.1. NCBI lineage: Eukaryota > Metazoa > Arthropoda > Arachnida > Scorpiones > Buthidae > Centruroides > Centruroides sculpturatus. The sequence continues at coordinate 75,751 of NW_019385402.1, forward strand.
TCTTAGAGTCCATTGAAATATTTAAATATATAATAAACATCTTAAATATTTAAAGCCAGCCATAACTCCAATTGTATCAACACTAGGGATGAGATACAGCTATCCAAAGTATGGCACGCATAGTACAAAATATCATTATAACCTGGGTGAAGTAGTATGGCTCAGCTCATGTTTTATAATGTCCTGTTCAAATTTGAATTTGATATATGCATTCTATTCAAAGCATTTCAATTCAAAACAAACTCTAAACCTAGAGCTAGAATCAGGTGGATTCTGAAAACATTTGAGAATTGTTACATTTTACATGTTTTGCTGGGAGATGAAGAGGTTTAGTGGTCTGAACAATATTATAAAGCTTACAATTGCTGAAATATAGATTTAGCAACTTTCTAGACTCCCTTTAGTGACAAAAATAAAAAAAATTACTATTCTTGAAATAGAAATTTTGCTACTCTTGTTTAGATAACTTTGTGATTTTTTCATAAACTGGACTTGGCAGTACTGCCTATAAGTATACCAGACGAAACCTTTATAATCCAGTAAATAATTTTAATGTATAATTGACAAACATTTTCAGTCTTACACGAAACCTGCTTTAGAATGTTATTGATCTGAAGCAAATCTTTGTAGGATCAAAAAAATTTGTCAATAATAAATTAAAATTATTTACTGGATTATAAAGGTTTTGTTTGGTATACTTAGTCATTGATTTAGTCTTTGAGAAGAAGGCAATTTCATTTACTGTCTGTAAGAGTGAATCATTCATTTACTGTCTGTAAGAGTGAACCATTTGAGTACATATCAAGCAAGCAGTTCAACATGTGTTCAGTCTTTTATAGTACTTGGTATTATTGTTAGTGTTATCTTTTAATCTAATTTTCTCCCATATAGTGTTATCTTATTCATTTTGAAAAGGATATCACTGCAAATGAAAAAAATTCAAGTCATACATCCCAGAAATTGATAAATTGTGATTTTATATACATGTATAATCACAATTAGATTGATTTCATTCTGTACAATTGGATATCAATAAGGAACAAATCAGTAAAATTACTTGTTCAATTATTTATAGTACTAAAGATGGAAAAATGAGGAGGATCATTTTGTACAATACACTCATAGATTCAGATTTGTTGAATTTGACTAACAAGATCTTAATTTAATTATTAAGTGTAATATAGTTAACTTCATATAAGAATGAAAGATGGGAAAATTGATTTGAATCATCCTTGGAGAATCATCAAGATTAGATATGAACCTGGATTCTCTAAGAACATCTTCTGAGATTGAAATAAATCTTGATAATACATTGTAGTTGAATGAACTATCATATATGTATGTGAAAAATTTCTGAATCAATATTATCTCTATGTTATTTATTATGATAGATTTGTTGTATTTTATGAAGATTTTTATTTTTACCATTGAACTTTTGCTGAAAGTTTTCTGGATCTGATTCACAGTAGGATTACTCAGCATAAATGAAAGATGGAGAAGAAGAACAACAATTGGGAATGGATCAGATCATTTCCTTTTCTCTTTATTCTTCAATAATATCAAGTCATAACATTGTGACCAAAGAAATAAATGAGAAATTAGAAATTTTGTGATTTTTCATAAGTTTGTTTGATCATGATGATGATCTCTATTCTTCCTATCCTTCACCATACTGATCATAAATTTTCACCAATTAAAATCAGTTTACAAATTATTTATGATAAATCAAAAAATTATTTTTTTTAAAAATAATTTTATTAAATAAAATAATTTGTGTAAACATTTTAGAATTGAACTTGGCATTTTGGATTTAACTTAGCCTTGGATCTCAAAACAATTTCATTAAGTATTGAAACATTGAATCTTCTCAAATCTTATTTACGGTCTTATTATATTTTATTAAATTAAGCTTTCTATCAATAAATTAGAACTTAATTTTTTCTTTTTTTTTCTTTTTTTGAGACAGAACAAAAAAATGTTTTATATCCATAATAATTAAATGATTATTAATATTAATACAGTACATTAATATTAATACTCTTCTACTTAATCACATTTTATCATCATTGGTAATACATAGTATAATTAGCTTAAAGCAGTTTCAAGATGAAATAAATTTTTAAACAGATATATTTTTTTATTAATAAACTTTTGAAATATAGTAAGTAAAGGGACCCACATATATTGAACATGGTCTATTTTATTTTATAGAAAAATGCATATTTAAAATTATATTTTTATTGAGTTAACAGTTTATAAGAAACAATTATTACAGTAAAATTTAACCAAAGTTTTAAGCTGCTGCAGCTATCTTTACATACTGTATCTTGTTTATTGCTAATTTGGTAATTATCAGGAATGAGCCCTATTGCATTCTGATTGATGACTTTGTCAAATTTAATGTGCATATTTCTTTTATTTCAATTTTCACAAGTCATTCACATATTTGAAGAAATATAAAATATATTCTTGATAGATTTTATCATTTTTTTCATTGAAATACATTTATTTATGTAAACTTTATTATATATTTTGACACAAAATGAAGCTCTTCATTATATGTTTGCTAATGGAAAATTTTGGAGTCATTTATTAAATGAGCAATAATTGATTGAGATTTTCAAATAGATAAGAAAAGGGATTGCCTTATCACTAATGGTTAACTGGTTTACCTGTAATCAGATAAAAAAAAAAAAGGATTGATAAATATACCAGTAATTTGATATTTATTACTGGTAAATTTGGTAAAAAATAATAGGTACACACAATAATTTTTTAAAGCCAAATATTTCTTTATATACACTTTACGTATATTTATGTTTTTATATATTAAAGACAGAAGCATCAAACATATTTATTTAAACTGTAAAAGTAGCTTATGTCATTTATCTTTTAAATTATTACTTTTCTTTACAAATTTTAACATATCATATTACAGCACTATGCTGGACAGTCTGGCAATTTGTTTCTTAACCCGTAAAGCCTACAGCACAACAGCAATTTTAGTTAAAAAAATTGAGCACATTTATTTGAATGTGAGTGCTCATACTGGGCACATTTTATTCATGGAGAATAGAAAATTATAGCATGCTCTTTCTTCACGCAACAAAACTTTTGCTTTTCAAAATAGAAAAAAAAGGGCATTCAATTGGTCATAGAGCAATAAAGAGTGTTTAGTTTCCAACTTATCATTAAGTTAGCAATTAAACAATCATTAATGTGCTAATTGCTACATTTTTTTCAGTCAAAATTTAAAAATAACTGATAACATTTTAAAAATTTATCATTTTACTGGTAATAAAAAGTTGGTAAATTTGCAATTCCTAATAGGAAAAATTTCATGCAAAATTGCATAGTAGAGATAAATTAGGTGTTATCCTTAGGTTTTTGCATTTAAATATTAAAGAACAATTTTTAGTTTTTCTTTAGAGTTTTTTTAAATATGAAATCTCAGTAAAAAGAATACAAATATATATTTTTTTAGCCCAATAATAATTGTGTTTTCTTGATATTTCATTTTTTGATGATGCAAACTGTCAGATTGTTACAGTATTATTAATTACATACATGAAATAGGAAAGATTGAGAGCTGACAAATACTGTGTAATTGCAAAAATAATGCTAAATATATTTAGAGAGAAAAGAAAACTGAAAAAAGTGTTGAAAATATTTATCATCACTAGAAAACATTGATTATTTGAGTACTTTGCACACCCAAATATAATCATATTCATTATTAATAAAATTTAAATAATATGAAAATTTGAATTATATTGAAAACTACTTATTCTTGATTTAATTTTAATAAAAGCTGTTTTTTTCTAATATATTTTAGAGCTGTGGATACAGAAATTTTAAATCTTTTACGTTTGAGAAGAGATGATTGTGTTTTTTATGAATCACCTGATCATAAAGAAAACTGCAAAAAAGTACTTGCTGATTATGAAGAAGCAGCTCTCAATTGGTTCATAAAATGTAAGTATATTAAAAATAAATATATTATATTTGTATTTTCATTTATATTCTTATCATAATTTGTTGTCATACATGTAATAAACATTTCACAATAAATAATTGTAAAAATTTGAACCATTTCATTTCATATTTTTGTTGCACCTATGATTCAGACCGATTGAAATGAGCATGGAATTTTTCATTACTTATTCTGTGACGAAACTGAATTTTAGTCTTTTAAATTGAAATACCTAAATAAGGGGGCAGCGAAATTTTCCTCCACCCTGGGTGGCTGACACCCATGCTATGCCACTGGGACAGATACAAAAAAATTAGATTGAAATTTATATAAATTAAAACCATTATAAAAAGACAGACAAACCATAATTATTTACTAGAAGACAGTAGGGTATGTGCACAAAATAGAATAGCCCATACGATGTTTTTGTGAATAGTCAAGGTCATTATCCAAATGCCAAATCAGTGCCAATGTTTGCAACAATTGCAAGGCAGTGCTGCCAGATGCAAGAAAATAAAATTTGTTCATTCGAAAAATTACAAATAGGACATAATTCCATATACGCTATACAGTATTATTATTCAGATGATGATTGCTGATCTAAACTAAATTCATAGGCTGTTGATAGTTTGGGGGTCGTCTTATAGGACAGATGCTCTATGTGGCAGTAAAAAATCACAATGTGCATGCTCTCATATAAACATGTAGGGCAAGAGAGCATTTTGTTGCCAAACTGTTGCAGGCCACCAGAACATTTTGTCTCCATCATAGCTTATTGCTGCAGTGTGCACACACTCATATATTGCAATGGAATTCATATGAGCAACAAAATGTTGCCAAAACAAAATATTGAAGTGTATCTAGAGCCTAAGATTATTTGAAAAACCATTTGAAAAACCTATTTAGGTTTTTCAAATAGCTTTTGTATAATTATGTTGGAAATAATTTTGTAAGTAAAATCCATTTATTGATATGTAGATTTTATAAAGTTTTAAGCCTAAATTAAAAAAACATTTAATATTAGGAAAAGTTAAATTAAAATGGACTAGTGTCTGCCACATCATACACATTTATTTACGAGTTAAAATATACCAAAACTGTTAAGATATTTATCCCATCTTTTATAAATCCCACATATTATAAGAAAATGTTTTACAGCTGTTATGCAACTTTGTTTAATATGAAACATTTTTCTTTGCCTTTTTTTGAGATGACTGAAAATGAAGTCTCAGGATGATAAATCATAGTTGTAGAGCCAAGCATTTTCCACTTAAATCTTCTTGAATGTATCTCTATTGGATTTTGTGACATGAGATTATGTGTTGTGGATTTTGCATCATCGTTATACCAGAGAATGTCACAGTGGATGCATTTATGTAGTCTAACCAGTGTATTACAGAGGAGGTAATCACCACAGATTACACAATATTGCATGAATATCTGGGATATTAAAAATTTATATACAATTTATATACATTGGATTCTAAAATGCCAGAATGTCTAACAAAAACATGGACATACTCAAGAAGTTTAAGTGAAAATACTTACAGGGTTCCTACGCACCTGGAAAGTCAGGGAAAATCAGGGAAAGTCAGGGAATTCAAAACAAAAATTTGAGTAGGAACCCTGTACTTAGTATTGACCATATAGTTTTGATTTTTTATAATGCAATTTTCACATTTTTGGTCCTTTTAAAAAAGACACTCAAATGAAGATATTTTGAATTGGCTGGAACTGTAAGAAAGCTGTTGAACATTTTCTTTTGTCACATTCAATCTTTTATGGGCAGGGAAATTCTAACCTGGTTAAAAGGTGGGATAAATGTCTTAATTGTGTTGATATATTTTAACTTACAAATAAGTATCTGTGCAATGTGACAAATCTTGGACCATTTTCATTTGATTTTCCCTAATAATAAAAATTATTCATAATTACAAGTAAAATGTAGTATCTGAGCAAAATATAAATCAGGATGAGCAATTATTTATTGTGACATCATCACAATGTCAATCTGCAATTTTTTATTTATTTAATTTAAAATATATGCTCTTCACCTCAAATTATTACTGGCTTGCCCCAGTACATCATACTTTTCCTTTAACAATAGAGTCATGTCAGTCATCTATCTAACACCTTTCAGCAGAAAATTTTTGAATTGAAACAACATGACTTCCAGTTTATATCAGAAGTTTGTATATAGTTAACCAGGGCTCTGCTGTCCCTAAGGTTTCTATATATGAATCAGATATAGACCTAACTCCATTCTCAAGATTAATAAAATACAGACAGGCAGATGGATAAACAACAGTGGGAATTTATAGGTCTACAATTTTTTCAAATTGCAGCCCAATAAAAATACAGTAGAGCATCGATTATCTGACTCAATTGGGTACTCGGGTTGGTCGGATAACTGAATAAATCGGATAACCGAAAATAATGAAAAAAATACATTATTAGTATAGTATATTAGTATATCATTAACCTACTTCGCATTGAATTTTCATCGATGTTAAGCCTAACAAATTTTTTTTAAAATAACAATCATCACTATTGTATCATTAAAATTATTTTAAAATTATTTTATTGCTCACAAAACAAACAACCACTCATAATTAGAAAATTAAGTCTCGTTTAAATACTGGCCTCCCTTCAATGGTCGAGCTGTTGATGCTAGCTAAAACACGCAAAAATTTAACAAAAATAATATTAAAGTAGCCAAGACATAGCCAAAAATTGTAGCGCCACATCACTAGCAGACATTTGAAATTTGCCGACTAGAACGGTCGGTTAACTGATGTGACGGTTAATTGGGGGTCGGATAATCGATGCTCTACTGTATTTAATTATTCAGAAAAATTCTAAGTATTTATTCTTTAAATAGGAAAAATAGAAATTTTTTATAAAATAAAAGTTTCTTTCTGTTCTTTTTGTTTTTACTAAATTCTGACTGATAAATATAAACAAAAAACTTATTTTATTATAATTTGTAGATGGTGATTTAAGTGGATATGCAACAGTTAGAGATTGTTATATGAAACAAAAACATCGCTTGATATGGGAACGTCGTCAACAAGAGAAATTAGAATCAAATAAAATTGAATAATGTTCTTATTAATTCTGTTGTTAATCCTTTAAGATTTAGTTTTATAGGATTTCTTTTGTTAAAAAGTTTTTATCATCATTAGATGACAAAAGATTTGTAATAATAATAGTAGTAAAACAAATTTGTATGTAATAAAAAAAATTGTAATTTAGAAAATTTCTGCCATTACAGTGTACAGTTATTTAAATTAATATAATAATTTATATAATTATTAGATACTTTTTTTTGGTACTCTGAAAAGCAATATTCAATATTTTAAATGTTGCTTTTCAGAATATATTTCATAAAATGCTGTACATATTTTTGGAATTACAATATAATTTACTAAAGTCAAATTAGACATTACAGAATATTGCTTTATAATTCAGCCAAGTTTTTTTGAACTATTGTTCTAGAGTTGTAGATGATAAAAATAAACTAAAAGTAAAGGTGATAAAAAATTGTAAAGCTTAGTTAAACTGTTCAAGTAGGAAATCCTTTCTTTTACATATTACAAAATAAACAATTTCATTAAACACTTTAGTGTGAGAAAATTCATATAAACTCAAAACTATAACTGACTTTACCTAATTGATACTTTGAAGAAAAATGTAATTTCTTTCTTAGAAACAGTGGTGTAACTATTTTTAGTCCTTAAGCAGTATGCAGGCATTGTACTATTCAAGAAACCATATTTTTATAGAATTGAGTTTTCTCTTATTTTTTGTGTGTACAGTATTTTATTATTTATACTTATAAAGATAGAAAGATTTGATTTTACTTATGGGCCTACTAAAATACACAGTTTTACTGAATCAATTAGTGATCTAAATCCTATACTGTTCCTTATAGATTTTCAAAGACAAAATCTTGCCCCACTACAGTTTTAGTTTCAAAATTAGTAAAAAAAAATAAAGAACACAACATTCTTTTACTGTATTTTCAAAGAGAACCTTTTCCATGTATTTATTTCTTTTGTCTAATTAAATATGATTGAAAATAGCCAGTTTATGATTCACAACATGCTCTTTTTAGTGCAGCAAAATAATACAAAGTTCATTGTATTATTGATGATCCCCACACCTTTGCCTCGACTTTTGCCCTGATACATCCAAGGTGAAAATTGAATATTCTGTCGATTGGAATTTGTTTGACTATGTGATGTACTAATCAATTCTAAATTGTACTGTAGATATGCATGCCAGATTATTATCTGTATGGATGTTAGTTTGTGTAGCAAGATTTTGTTCACCCTCTTTGAAGCTTAATAAATTCACACAGTTAATGTTTTTTTTTTTTTTTTTCGAAAATTTTTGAAACTTTGCAGAGCAGTTTGTGTATTAAAGGGATTGATGTTATTAAATTTTGGTGATTAAAGGTCGAGGGGGTGGGGAGATAAATGGTGTCGTGTGTATCTCCTGTAGGGCAGACTTAATGACGATTTTACTCTTTTTTTTTTTTCTTTCTTTACTTTTTCTGCCCTGTGGGCACTAAGAGAGCCTCTTATAGCAGGTCCATTATGGGTTCGGCCAGGCTCACAATGGGACGGCCGGGTGGTGAGGGACGGGGCCCGACATATCCGAATGGACCACCCCCTGAAAAATTCCTGGGGATTCCTTGACCTATCCAGATACGATCCCGGGTCCCCTAGAGCGGTAGGCTGCCATCTTGACCACTCGGCCATCTGGCCTCGATTTTACTTGTTATTATCATTACATTTTTTTTTTTTTATAAAACCCATCCCTACCCTCAAAATTAAGTTTTTTGTCATTTTATAATATTTAAAAATATAAAAAGTTCTTTTTAATAAAATATCATAACAGATGGCGCTACCCCAAATGTTACCAGGTAAGCTAAGCAACTCGTTGCTGGATTTTAAAAAAGAAAGACCATAATTTTAATAAATCTATATATAAAAGATGTATATTTAATGTATAGTCTTCAGTGAATGTGAGTATATTTATACTCACATTCACTGAAGCGTCGATTATCCGAATCAATTGGGGATTAGGGTTGTTCGGGGAAAAATCGATATTTCGGATAACCGATTATGTACAGTACGAAAAAATATTAACCTATCCCATGTTGAAATTTTTCTCCGTTGCGTGTCGCTTCGCGTTGAATTTTCATCGATGTTAAGCCTAACGTAAACTTCTTAAAATAATAATCGTGACTATTGTATCGTTAAAAATTATTTTTTCATTTTGTGCAAACAAAATAAATATATTGAAAAATATAAAAACAATAAAAAATTATACTTCAGAAGTTAATTTAGTATCAAAAACGTAAATATTTCAGTAGCCCAAGACATAGCCAAAGATTGCAGCGCTACAGCACTGGAGAAAATTTAATTTTGCCAATTGGACTTCTTTCAGATAATTGACGCTCTACTGTAGTATACTATAATTATAGTCTTTCTTTTTTAAAATCGTAATGTAGTATTATAATCGTAATCGTAAAAAAACATGTAACCCGAAAAGCATCTACAATTATGGTCGGATGGCAGCCTACCGCTCTGGGGGACCAGGGATCGAATCTGGACCGGTCGAAAAGTCCCCAGTAATTTTTCGGGGGTGATCCGATCGGGATCGGATATGTCGACCACGTCCTTCACCACCCAGTCGTACATTGTGGGCGTGGCGAATCTTAACAGGCCTTCTTATTGCCCACGGGGCGGAAAGAGCAAAAAAGAAAGAAAAAAAACATCTAGTTTAAACTTGAAAAGAACAGAACTATCCGAATTGCAAATTTAATATAACAGCCGATAAAGTCTCGTTTTCCAAATCAAAACATTCCCAACAAATTTAATAAGTCCCTAGACTAGAAGCCAATATGTAAACTTGATAACCATTAAATTTCAAAAGTAGGATAAGAAGCTCATGCCACTAAAATTACTTTTGGGCGTTTCCATTCTTCCGCATTATAAAGTGCGTTAAATTTCAATTTAGAATGTTTTGTCCTCCTCTGACACTAATTAGTGTGTGGTGTCTAAATTGAAGAATTTCAAACTATAAGAATTATATATAGTAATAAGATCTGCACACAGAGTTTCACTTTGAGAGTAAAAGTCACTTGATTTATTGGTGATTTACTTTTTGTCCTTATGTTACAATATGAATCTACGACACCAAGTTTCTGGCTCTGTGGAGAACTTATCACACACTATTGGCGTTGTAGGAGCAATCACATCGAAGTGAGTAGACACAGGTTCATTATGACGATGGTATGCATTTCGTACAGGCTGTCTGTCCCTCTTCAGTTGTATTTATTACAATTTGGTAGGTTTACAAGCATCTATAAAAATACAAGCGGTTTTTTGTTACAAACATTTGGGTTTATGATTAAAATAGTTCAAAATTACGTTCTTTTTAAATACATATTTAAAAGGTAATATTCTATTTTGTTGCTAATGAGTGCATGACTTCATTTTCGGAATTTTTCAAAGACATTATGTTACGTTTTCAGTACAAATAACAACCAGAGATTGTTATTACTAAATCAAGTGAACAAATAACAACCAAAATGTATGATTCTTCGTTTGCAACGCAGAATCATACATTTAGTATATTCTGTGCAAAATCTCAAATATATCAAAAGGTTCTCTAATACAAGGTGTCCCAAAAGTCTTATTGAAAATAAAAATCAATATTAAAATAATATATTAGTTTAATAAAATAAAATAAAAAATTGTAATAAAGTACAGTCCCTGGGAATTTATTTCTTATAGATAATATCGTCTAAATGTGTTCCGTTATTTCGCTGGCATACTTTTACACGGGAAGCAAAATTTCTGAGAACTGCTCGGAACAGTTTGCCCACCAAGTTGATGGCTTTATTTCTTAATCCAACTGTATCTTATAGAGGTGGAGACACAAGTCTTTACGCATTATGCGATGTAGGGAACTTTTAGGAAGATTTAAGACACTTACCCTTTTGTGAACAGAAAGAGCGTGAATCGCTCTAACTGACTGGCGTACGTTCTCCACATTTTCCTCGCTTATTGATGACCTTGGTCGCTCCATCCGAGGTTTGCTCATCGTCGAATCAGTCTCTTCAAATTTCTGTATCCATGTTTTGATGAGTTGAGTACTTGGTGCTTCATTTATGTGACACAATCGATAAAGATTACAAAATTTTCGCCGCGCTATAATGCAGAATTATTGTTTTTGTAAAACTCGCGCACGCAGCATGCACGCTCCGCTCCTGTGAAACGCTCCATAGCGACTAAATTCACAAGATCGTGGCTAGCGATCGGCATAACTTCCGCGCCTCTACTGTCGGTTGCGTTCACACAGTGGGCAAAACAAATTGAAAAAGACTTTTGGGACACCCTGTATTTATAGAGAAGATGTATACACCAGTATTTATCCACATACAAGTATCAAATCGATGTTTAACTATGTTATGAAGCGTGAAATGCCATAATGTTGCAAAGCCAAAAAACAAACTGTTCAGAAGAGATAAAAAAAAACTTTTTCTAGTAAATGAATTCTTTCAAGTCCTCATTTCAATTTTTACAATAAAATGATAAAAAATCTATGTTACGAATTCTCTGGAATAACAAAATAAGCCGTAACGTTTTAAGCGCCAAAAGTCACGTGACTAGTGTTGCCACCAGGCCTGTATTTAAATTCATGGTCCGGAATAATTATTAATTTGTCCGGTTTTCATAGAAATTGTGAATTGATGATAAAACAAAATTAATTTATAAAAATATTTGCGAGTATTTTATTTTAACGGTTAAAGACTAACTTCACACCCTCACCGAAACTTATCCCCAGGCTAACAGAAAATGTACTTTTAAAATTATAACTTGCAAACATCTCTGGCAAATATTAGCTTTGTTTCAACACAAGTCCCTAACTGGTTTAATTAAAACTAGTTATGTGCCGGATCGTTAAAAATGTATATCCGCGGGTACGGATACAGATACAGATCATTAGTGTCTAGATCCGCGAATATGGATACGGATCTCAACTTTCGTACTCAGTCAGCGCCGGTGCTTGTGACCTTGGACCGATAGTTGACGTTTTGCGTTAGTAACGCGATGTATTTGGACTTGCACTGCGCGTGTTTTTGTTTATAGTTTAGTGTGACATGGAATAGCATAGATTACGTTTGTATCTTTGGAGAGTGTTGAGTTAAATTAAAATAAAAACAATGTCGACAAAAAAGTTTAGTAGTGTAATATGGAAATATTTTACGATAGTAAATGAATTTTGCAAGATAAAATTTTTGCAAGATGAATGTGTCAAATATATGATTTTAAGAAATAAAAAGTGATTTGAATTGAAGTTATTAGTATTTTATTGCTACCTATCTTTAAAATTTCATATAAGTAATGAAATTCATTAAGANCAAGATAAAATTTTTGCAAGATGAATGTGTCAAATATATGATTTTAAGAAATAAAAAGTGATTTGAATTGAAGTTATTAGTATTTTATTGCTACCTATCTTTAAAATTTCATATAAGTAATGAAATTCATTAAAAGATCCGTTAAAGATCCGCTAAAAAGTAACGGATACGGATCTTTTTTTCCCCTCGGATATCCGCGGATACAGATACGGATGCGGATATCCGTCACATCACTAATTAAAACTGGCATGCGCATTGTTCGATTCTTGGCTTAAAATGACATTGCGAACGCCTCGTACGGTTTCAAATTCAAACCAATCAGGATTTGTGTTGGAACAAACTTATTGTCCGGGTCAGCAATTTTGAAAAGGTGGCAACATGTGACTTGACTTTGGCTCTTAAAACATTATGGCTTTGCACATAAATTCAACTTCAAAATACAGCCACTTACTACGCCACAATATTTTTTTTTTTTTTTTTAACAGCAGAAAACATTGTGTTTAGAATTCATTTCTTCAATAAAACGTATTTAGAGAAAAATGGCATTTACAACGTTATGGCATTGCACGCTTCTTATTTTATCTAGAATGTAATATTTATAGGTATAGATTTCTTTCATGAATAAAGAAGTTTCAATTATTTCTAATTAAAACTTACGTGTTAATTTGTATGTAAGTACGTACTAATTTTACGTGTTAATTGTAATTAAAATGTTGCCAAACGTAATTTTATAAACTGTTTCTTCCCAAATTGTACAACTCAGTAAAGTTGGTTTAATCGTTCTATTCTGTTCTGTATACAATAGAACTTATTACTACCGCTAATACTACTACCCTTCGAAAAGAAATGCATATATAAGTAATATGTTATATTCATTTATTATCTGAGACATGTTTCTTTTTTATGATTGAGTATGTAACCTTTTTTGTTGATCATTCCTCGTACTATAAAAAACAATTAATTCGAAATAATAATGAAATATTATAGAAAAAATCAATTATTCCAACAAACTGTTCATTTTTAGTAAAACAATACACGTATATTTCTTTATCTTGCATGAGATAACTTGATGTAATACATCTTTTATTACATTATTATAGTAGCCTATCGAAAAATAGATCAGTATTTGGCCAATGAAACGTTTTTTGAGATGACGTGTACTTATACGTACTTGTTCATATCCGGGAGTTACAAACAGGAAATTCAAATCTTATAATTTAATGATGTAATAGTGAATAATTTTACACCATTACATATATTCTTGCAATCATGCGCTATATAATTGCAATTGTAAAAAGCATCCAAGTAATTAGCTCTGCTGACGTTTGTACGTTTCCAGATAAACAGAAAGAATTGCTTTAGTCTCTATTAACAATAAATATCTGAATATTCAGACTGGTTTGGTTTTTTCCTCAATATGATTTGAGGAATAAGTCAAACTCGATTTGAAAAATTATAACCTTTTTGTAATCCTAACCTGTTTCCTTCATTTCCTCAATGAAAATTTTATATAAAAATTAATGAAGTTAAAAGCCACTTATTTATCTATACTAATATAAAGAGGTAATGTTTGTAAGTTTGTTTGCAGCAGGTAATCTCCGAAACTACTCATCCGATTTCAAAAATTCTTTCACCAATATTTAGAATGGAACTTCAGGGTGGACATAGGCTGTATATTATTCCGTTAAACATTCATATAAATTAAAATATATAATCTAGGTTAAGGCTTTTATGTCAACAGATGGCGCTACGAGTACGACGCCCTAAGTTTGCTTTTCTGTGAGGCATTATGCTTTTCTGTGAAAATGAACTAAAGCAGATCATCTTCTATCTATCTATATAAATAAAAATGTAATGTTCGTTTGTTCCTACCGATTCCTTTGACATTTTGACACAACGCTGCATTCGAATACGCACGTGTTTTTATATAATCAATACAAAGGGATTTTTCGATATTCCCCCGTGGGGGAGAAGGACAGGATTAAGGCTTACCGTGAAGAACTTGGCTTCTATTATACTATTTCAGATGCGGTTTTTTGCGTTTTTGATTGCGTTTTAATAGGGTACGTCAAGAAAATGTACACTAAGGGATTTTTCGAAAAATTCCCCCCACGGGGAAAGTGTTATACATTTATAATAGATACATTTTGAGCCACAACAACGCGTGGCGGGGTCTGCTAGTATCCAATAAATTAGAATATTGTCAACTAGCGATTTAAAAAAAAATGGAAAGTATCTTTTTAATGAAATTCTAAACATGTATCAACACCTTCCCATATCATTTCGATTAAAGTTTATGATAATTACATTTATAATATTCAAATATTGAAAACAAAAGTATCAGGCAGGAAATATCAATTTGTTATCGATAAGTACCTAAATATAAATTCAGTTTTTTATATATATCCGGATTTGAATTTAATAAACAATATAATCATTAGTATTAAAACTTGCCGAAGTTTAGTCATTTTAATATACAAATTAAAATATAAAATTTTTATCTTTTAGACGAGGAAACGTCGGGAAAGCCCATTTCCGTGAAGTTTTTGCAGGAAATACATCCTGTGCATATTCTGCCAACTCTAAACTATTTTCGAAAATCAAAATGGAAGTAAGATGCAGGACTTCAATCTCTGGCATGCCAAAAGTTGAAGGATATTTAGAAAAAAGAGGAAAATTCGTAAGTACAAAAAGCATTTTCAAGTTTAGATAATCATCTTTAATCGACGACTGTTTCCATCAGAATTTAAAATGTTTGTGGAAAAAATATTGGTTCGTTTTGGATGGAAGATCGCTGCTATATTTTAAATCAAAGGATAATTATGAGGTAAACTATAAGAATTTTTTTTTTACTTCATATCGTCAAATTACTTTTATGTTTCTTCTATTATTGTACAGATTAAATTGTAAAATAAACTAATTTTAATATACTAAAAACTAAATTGTACTACTAACAATAGAACAAGTTTTTTAATTTTCCATAAAACAAATAGAATAACTGATGATTTTATAAGTTGTTAAATTTATTCTAAAGGTTATTTGTACTTTATTAAATAGTGTTGTTTTTAGCGTATTGAACATTAGTTAGTACTGTATGTATATATATCTGTACATATTTGATAATAGATACTGTATTGCTTTAATTTAACAATTCTTCATCTATATTTAATTGTCATTATCAGAATTAAAAGAATTCAAATATATTTGAGTCTTTTTAATCTTATGTAATTATATTAAATTACGTTTATTCATTTTTTAATTGCAAGATAAACTAATGATGAAGATAGAAAACGCTGAAAAGTTTTAGCTACCGGCATCTTATAAATATTGAACATTACTGTCAAAGAGATCTATTCTCTTTGACTGTATAGATCTCTTTGACAGTAATGAATGTAAATTAAAGTTTTAAACAGAAAAAAAGTGAAATTTCAGACATCCTACACTCTTATAAAGAGTCGGCCTATTCCAAAAGTCATCGAAGGATTTTTACTATAATTGTTAACTTTTCAACAGAAATCAAAAGCAGGGAATTAATAAACGTAGTTTAATTCATAGATATTTATTTTAATAACGAAAAATTATATTACCCAAATGTCTACCATCGGCTACTTCACAAAGCCTTGCTCCGACCAAGACATTATACATTACAGTACGGGCGGAAAACCTACGGAATACAACAAGTTCCCAGTCTACCGCAGAGAAAAATGAAAAACTGAAGGATGAAAAATATCATTTAAATATTATAATCGTAATTAATTCACTGGTAATTCAAAATAATCTTCCATCCATTTTTATATTATTTTTGTCATACATTCTCTCAATTATACGGCTATTTCGAAATTCCACTTATTGTGTTTAGATTTACTAGAAATTTATAATTATCACAACACCCACAGCACAAATAACAAGGTCGTATAGAGCACAATTATAAAATAATATATAAGGATAACTTCCTAGACCAATTCATTATTCATTCAAATTTTTTTAATGCCTGTAATAATTATTGGTTAACTATATTCAGATGCAACAGAAATGTAAATATTAAATATTGTTTCGTATTATGCTATATTTTCTTGTGATACTGTATAAGATAAAAAATATATATATCTATTTTTTTAGGGATTCAAAATTATGTAAGTTGCTTTCCTACGGAAAAGGTTTTCTTATTAATAACAATATTAATGAGTTAACTCAAAAACGAAATTGTCATCTACAAAAATGAACATAGTAATTATTGTTTACTGTTGAATTAACTGACGTTCATATTTAAAAAATTTTTATATAAACTTCATTTTACTTGAATTGGAATGTTAATTTTAAATATTTATATTTTCCAGGCATTGGGTGTTTGTAAAGGAATGATTGATTTTTCCAGAGTGCAGACAATTAGAATTCCAGCTAAGTTACATCATGGTTATCCGTTCGAGATAGTTACTCGTAGTCAAATCATTTATCTAGTAAGAATTTTCTGCATTAGTTTGAAATTAAATATTAATATTTATAAGTGCAATAAAACTGAACGAAATATTAATGAGATTCACAGCTTAAAATTCCAGCAATACAAAACATTTTATTTGCAACTAACACCTTGAAAAACCTTCATCAGATTACTACAATTGAAACAAGATTGTTCTATGGTACTTGGAGAATGTGAATTTTGATGTTGGAATTTTAAGGTGTGAATCTCATTAATATTTATACGTTAAAATCTATCTTTTTTCTATCTTTTTAACATCTCTATTGAAGCAGTGATAAAAACATGACTTAATTAAATGATGGAAACCGAACATTTATCAGTAAGGATGCAAGTAAAGATAATATTTCTATTTCTAACTCTAATTCTAAGAACATATTCAAGAATAATTTCCTGTTTTACACCATGAACTATCGATAACTATGAATCATTAAAACGTTTCTTTTAGCATTAATAAAAATTATTTAATAAGATAATTTAGTTGTTCTGATAAAACGTATTAATTAAAGGTATAGTTTACTTTGCATATGCACTATGTCAAATTAAGGAATTCAAAATGACAGCCAATTCAATGAAATTAAATGAATTCATTTATGAATTAACTGTAAATTAAATGAATATTTCATATAAGTGAGCTCTAAGTTTTCATTTTATTTTTAAACTAGCTTGTTACATCCGGCTTTTCCCAGGTTTATAAAGTACCCCTCGCAGTAATTGTTACACCCGGAGTTATTAATCGTAATTTCAAAAATATATGCAGTAAAACCAATTTTAAGAACATTATCAGAATGCCTATAACTACTTGGGAAGTTTTTCTCGTAAATAGCGAGTTTATACAAAAATGATAACAATTCGTTTGGTTTATTTGGTTATGGTTACGCGACACGTGGGTGATCTGCCGAGAGAATGCCTATCGGGAGGAGTTTTGTGGAATATTAGCCCCTGTTTACATGTTACTAACCTGAAGAAAACTCCACGTCAGAGCCGGCCCTACCATAGGGCGAACGTAGCAGCCGCTCCAGGCGCTAAGTCCTAGGGGGCGCCTCACTGGTAAAGAAAATTAAATGGTATAAATTAGGGGCAACCAAGGGGGGCGCCATGATAGGATCTCGCTCCATCCTAAAACTTGCCTCGGGCCGGCACTGCTCCACGTGGCCAGATGTTGGCGATAAGCGATCCTGCTACTCATCAAAGTAATAATATAGCGAGTCTACTTCACGCTATATCATTGTCGCAGTAATTAAGTGAATAAAATATTTGTTTTACTTGTTTAAAAATTATATCCTTTTTTGTATGAATTATACTGTATTTAGTCTATTATTTTAAAAATCTTATGCCAATAGATGGCGCTACATGTAAATCCAGCAAATCCAATATAGACAAAACTTAATATATAGAAATCCAATGTTTTGGGGTAGTATGTACGACGTTATTTAATTTAGTAGAATATTAACGGAACTGCCGAGTTTCGTAGCAATTGATCGAACGGACTACGATTGTATAGAGAACAAACGTTCTCATTTATAGATATAGATTAGTTATTCATTTTTATCAAAAAACTTTGTACCGATGACAAAATTAAAATTAAAATTATTTGTTATTAACCAAAAATTTGTTCTAACGAGTATCAAGGTAGAACTATTTGATTAAAGCGATTGTGATATACACAGTAGCATCGGTAGCACAGTAGGATTAATTAACAGAGTTAATCAAGGGATATTTGTAAATATATATACATATATCTTCTTGCATAATGTACTGTACGTATGATGCCCATCTTTATAGTCTTTGGGCGCCACTGATAGAGATTGTGGTGTTCAGACAATTTCTCTGTTGCAGTGCTGGAATGACAAAGTTTTAGAGCATATTTCCATACCTAGCAGCATTAATAAAACACATCACTGGTCCAGACAGAATTTTCTTCAAATACATTAGGATCAATGATAAAGAATGCTGTGAAACCATACCACACCATTATCTTTGGTGAGTTGGTGGATTTTTGTCAGACTAAATATGGCAGTTATGAGTATTGGTATCACCATGAAAATGAAAATGAGCCTAAAAGAATCATACATCATCAACCATCACCTGAGCTACAAATGTGGCAAATATTTTCACTTTTCAATATTACCAGGACTGGTGCAAGAATACCTGATGCTCCTAGGCAAAGAAAATTTAGGTGGTCCTATACATCAGTGGCTCTCAATCTTTTTGAAGTCGGGGAACACTAAACTTTGACATTTTTTTCTGCGGAACACTTACAATACATCAGCTTTAAAGCAGGGTGGCAAACCTTTTTGAAATTAAGTGCACTTGGTCTAGTAGATGACGACATTGGCATTTGCTGATTACATTCCCATACAAAAATTATTTTACATTGTATTGATATTTCTTTTGCAACAATTTTTAATTGTATATTTGATTTTTCGCAGAACACTTGAAGTGGCTTCATGGAGCACTGGTGTTCCACGGACCATGGATTGAGAATCACGGCTAATACATTATCTATCTTTTCTTTGTTTATGAGTACAGCTGGTGCCCCTAGGCAATCACTTAGGTTTTCCTAATGGTAAAACAAGCCAATTGAAGGGTCTAATTTCAGAAAAATCATTAGTTGCAAGCCATATATTTCTGTTATTGAGCTAATTGAAGTTAGAGATTTGAAATGTCTTGCTCTTGAAACAATTCCATTGTAGATTTTAAATCAGCAAAGATAAAATTCAGAATATATAACATTTATAGGGTTTCCATGAAGTCCATGTTTAGTTTTAGAAATTTATTTTTAAAAATGTGAAACGTATAGACATTGTTCTTGCATCAAAACTCAAAATATAGGCAACACAATCAGTTGTAGTCATTATATCAGTACTCTTCCACACTTGCACTTTTTATCCCTGTAGCACATCTAGGCACTGCACAGTCTCCATATTTTTTCACTAACATGTGGGTTGTTGACAACATTTCCTGTATTCTTGAACTTTGCATACCAGGCTTTTATGTCCTGGAGAATGGTGGTGTTTGCCCATACTGTCATATGAAGTGATGTCAAACCATTATTATATTCCCACTACCATAGCTCTCATAGTCTCCTGCACATGCACCATTTTTAATTGTGAGTAATGACAGACAATGGTATGAAAGTAATGAATGGGAGAACAACTTTGTGAGTCTATCTACACTGTGGCATATGTATAGTACACTCTCAGTAGCTCTCATCATATTGTCACAATAAATTTCTAAAACTCAACAAACTTTATGAACACCCTGTAAAAGATATCTTTGTCCTATATTTTTTGCAACTGAGTATTCATTTGGTATACAAAGAATAAAAATGGACTTAGTGACTTTTTGAAATGAAATATATGTATGTATGTATGACTGCTACAGAAAAGTGTTAAAAGTATGGTAGGAAAATGTTTTCTGGTCAAAAAACCACTAAGTTACTATAGTGTGAGTAGCAGGGGGCCACTGGGTTGAACCCTAATGACCGCTTAATCTGCACGGGCCTAATAGACCCGCTCTCAGTTGACGGATGGCTTGTTTGTCGGATGACACCAATATGTGCGAACCGAGGGGATAGAACAAGAGTTTCTNCTCTAATCCATGTATGCCTGTGCATACATCATAATACACGCTCACAATACTTTCGATTCGTCACTTTTCCGTCGTAGAGTTCCCATTTTACAATTACGTGACTCAGCCTGAAGATAACGGAGAAAAGAGACAGATAGGACGTCGGTATAAGTCACAGTTATGATTTCACAGATTCGAGACAGCTCGATAGCCCGAACGGCCCCAGGCTTTCGCCCGTGCACGCTAAATGACTTTCATTACAAGCATTTAGCTTTCGAAGTCTATGACAACAATTTTTTGGCATTGACGGGCGCGAATTTCGTGCCAATAAGTTGCCTCGACTTGTTCGATTATGTTATCAACTCAATTTCATATTTATTTTCATATTTTCACTTCGCGGTCCTTCTCTGTTCTTTTTCCGTTATTTACACGTGTATGCATGGGCGTAGCCAGAGTTTTGTTATGGGGGGGCCTAGTGGAGGCCAACCTGACACAAAATTGAATTATTTCAAATTATTTGTTCATTATTGGGCACCGAGCAAGCCGTTCACCTTTTTTTAGTATTTAAAACTTTTATTTTAGCTTTAGGTTTTTACAAATCGACTTAACACTTTTTCGGCTGTGATTTCCTGGGAAGGGCACCAGGTTCCCTGGGAGGGGCCGTGCCCACCCAGGCCCCCCTCTCGCTACGCCCATGCGTGTAGGTCATTTCATTGTTATCCACATTTGATATCATCATTTATCACATACTTCCATGACACTCTTGTCTGTCCGCTACAACTTCCAAGAATTAACGCGATTGGCGAAGCGTAGTGACAGCGGGCCAATAGAGAGCAGGATCCTTGCCATAATGCGGTTTGAGCGCCAATTTTCGTACGTGCGTTAATCAAGCCGAATAGTTTGGCCGAATATTCGGCTATTCGGCCACGCTCCTGGCCGAATATTCGGTATTCGGCCTGAGGCCGAATATACTATTCGTTACAACACTAGTAATGACAGACAATGGTATGAAAGTAATGAATGGGAGAACAACTTTGTGAGTCTATCTACACTGTGGCACATGTATAGTACACTCTCAGTAGCTCTCATCATATTGTCACAATAAATTTCTAAAACTCAACAAACTTTATGAACACCCTGTAAAAGATATCTTTGTCCTATATTTTTTGCAACTGAGTATTCATTTGGTATACAAAGAATAAAAATGGACTTAGTGACTTTTTGAAATGAAATATATGTATGTATGTATGACTGCTACAGAAAAGTGTTAAAAGTATGGTAGGAAAATGTTTTCTGGTCAAAAAACCACTAAGTTACTATAGTGTGAGTAGCAGGAGGCCACTGGGTTGAACCCTAATGACCGCTTAATCTGCACGGGCCTAATAGACCCGCTCTCAGTTGACGGATGGCTTGTTTGTCGGATGACACCAATATGTGCGAACCGAGGGGATAGAACAAGAGTTTCTCCCACTTACCAGCTCGCTGTCAGAGAGTGGCTATAGGAGGGCAAAAGGAGTGGGAGGCGTAATGAAGTCGTGATGAGATGTCGATAGTACTTAACAAGAGTCATTAAATTAGGAATAACATATTTAATATAAACTTAAAAATAATACAAATACATTAAATTTACACATTAATTCTAAACAATATGTAAACGATAATTATAATAAATTCCGGGTCGCGACAATATCGGACAACTGATGTCCGTCTATCCCGTAAGTGGGACCACCAAAGGTCCTCGACACAAAATAATTCTAAGTCCTATCTAAAGGAACAGATAAATAAATTCAAAGTCCCGAGTATATCGGTAAACGACTATTTTCTAAGTCCCGAGTATACTGAGCGACAATATTTTCTAAGTTCCGAGTTTACTGAGCGACAATAATTTCTAAGTTCCGAGTATATCAAGTGACAATATTTCTAAGTCCCGAGTATACCGAGAGAGAGTGAAATAAAAACAATCTAAGTATTTACCTCTTTAGGTCGGCGATCAGAAACCTTGAAGTCCTTCCAGAGTAGACGCTTGTAGTCTTCTTCCTCCGATGATCGCCCAGAGATCTCCGATCATTCCCCTTTTATACTTTTTTAGCGTGGGAAATCTCGGGGACTCTTCTGACGCAAACTGTCACTTCTCCAGATTTATGGCAGTCTCCCCCGTCATGGATGACGACAATGCAGACATCGCTTGACCAATTAATGTTAAATTCGTCATCACCTGGGGAGATGACTGACCATTTTTGGTAATGTTCTCACCGTACGGGTGACCCTTGTAGGTGACCTCTTGTCTACTCTCAATACAGGAACACCCGTCCGTCTCTGTCAACCGGACACCCGCAGGAGACTATTCTTTTACAAGGTGTCTGCGGTGTGACCAATTAGCAAAAACAAACAAACGTCCCGGGGAGAGGGGAGTTCTTCCGCGGTCGCCTCGGACGACTTCGTCCTAGGGATGACCTTCTTGACGGACGAATTACGCAGTTGATTATCCTGGGTCTATTCCTTAGACAACGGGGTGAGAACGGGAGAAATAACGGAAATAATGACGAAAGAAATAAAAAATTCTCATACGATAGTCAGATTTTCACAATAGTGACTGCCAAAAACTATGGTTTATGTAAGATGGTTTATTGCAGAAATCATGAAAATGGACATAGGAAAATTGGCCCTTCAATTCTTGATTGTGGGTTATCTTCTATGGATAAAAATACAAGATTTTTTGCAGAATTTTTCATACTGTTGTGTAAGACATATCTAAAGCCTAGTGAACATGATACAAATACAAATGTGCAGGCTAGTGTTATCTCTGAATACTGCTGAAAGTCTATATGCTGCTAGCATAGATACAGGAAACTTCTTCACAGTTTACTGGTCTGATCAGGTGCTAACTGTTCTGATGCCTCTTCATTAATAAGACATGAAATTAAGCAAGGAAGTTTATACTTCATATGGTAGATGAAAGTCAAATAAACTATATATCACATGCAATTCAATTGAGCTATATTTATGTTTACATTTCAAATGAAATCAGTCTGAATATTTACTGACAAATAACATATATTTGAAAATTCATTTTCTTGCTGATCAGAAGGCATATAAATTAAAATGTTTATCAAAATCATGGTAATTTGAATGTAATTTGAAATATAACATTTTATTTCCTATTTTAAAAAAAAACTGTCTTTATTGAAAAAATTTCTTAACATAAAACTTAATTTAAACTTTAAATTTAGGAAAATTTGACATGATATTTATTGAATGCTCTAAATCATCCTTTCTCAAAGTGGGCGATAACGCCCCTTGTGGGCACTGGAGGCTTTCAGGGGGGCAGTAGAATGCTCAGTAATTAAATATGAGTTTTATTTCTTCTCATTGAAACATTCTTTGATCTCAGAAATAGGATATGGGTCATACCCTATCTATCCTATCCATATAATAATGCATGTTTAAACATTATATTTGCAATAACTGTTTTTAAGATACGCAACAGATGGTAATGTAAAAAGGTAAGTTAAAAAATATGGGGCACTAGATTTTTTTTTAACTCAAAGTGGGCGGTGGTCGAAATAAGTTTGAGAACCTTGTTCTAAATCAGTGGTCCCCAACTCCTGGTCACGGACTGGTACTGGTCCATGGATCAAATGGTACCAGGCCATCCAAGGAACATTAAATTATTTCCATTTTATTTACTGTGGTGTATTTGTCTTGGGTTTGTGTGACTTTTAATAGACAATGGAACAACGGAATAAACTGGACATAAGGAACACACTTCGGGTGTCATTGTCTCCTATTACCTCCAGATGGAACTGTCTCGTTGCAAAGAAACAAGCTCAGGGTTCTCATTGATTTATCATTCTAATGAGTTAAAATGTTAAATCACATTATATTCATTTTTTGGTGTAACTGTATTTTATTTTGAAGGCATGTTTAAATACAGTTAAATTAAAATTATTAAATTAAATCAATCTAAAATATGAACAATCAATGTCCCCCTCAGTGGGCGGCGGCAAAGTTATCAAACGTTAACCGGTCTGCGGCGATAAAAAAGGTTGGGGACCGCTGCTCTAAATGATTGTTTTAAAAAACTATTTTTCAGACATTCTTTTTGCCTCTATGTTCTTACTTTTATTTTATCCCTCAACTCCTGGAGTTTTCACCGAGGGAACGTGCAACTTCTCTTTGGCGGCTCATCACAGTGACCTTCCACGGAACATTTTCCTTCGGATTACAAAGTAAAATATTCGCAGTGAGTACCTCTGCTCTCTTGTTTCTGTTCTGTACTTCAGCTTACGCATAGTTGATAATTTTTGGTGCCGGTCGTAAACTAGTGTGTTGGCCGGGCTCTTCCATTTTCCTCGCGCATCTGATGTAGACATGGGAACTGATTTACACTGTGTCTTATCTGCAACCATGTCTGAGGACAATTTTTTAAATACTACCGACCAGCGGATGGCTGCATTCGAGGTCTTAGACGAAATCAAGGATTATCTGGCTAATAATAAAGACGCCAAAATTGGCAAACAGCAACATCCTAAATATATCATCAGAAGCGTTGAACGTATAATAGACATTTTCACCAACCACACTGGTATACAAAAACTAGAAGAAATTTCTGCCAAGCTAGACCAATTAATAGAAGACAAAAAGGACAGCAAAATTTTGGAAAAACAGGATAATATCCTAGAAAAGCTAAACACCATGGGGACAGCAAAGACAACTGCTTTTACCCAGCCACTATATAGCACAGTGCTAAAATCAGGTATTAACGTAAACATGCCCTATAAAGCAAAACAAGCAACTCGTGCAGCTTCCAATAATGTCCTGCTGGTTTACAGCAAGGATGAAAACAGCACTAGTGAAAAACTTCAGAAACTGCTGCAAACGGAAATCCAGCCTTCAGCCTTGAAAATTGGCGTCGATCGTATTAGAAAGATCGCTGGTGGAGGTGTTGCAATTGACCTCGAAAAACAAGAAGATATAGCCAACCTTGAAATTAGCATTAGGGAAAAACTTCCTGATGTCAGTACTAGGCTCCCTAAGAAAAGGAAGCCTCACATGATTTTATACTCTGTTCCCAACCATGAGACAAATGAGTGCATTATAAAATGCATGTACGATCAGAACGACCTCATCCGAGAAGCATTCTCTGAAGAGGAATTTGGTCAACAACTTCGAATAAAATTTACCACTGGGAAAAAAGAAGCCAAATTTAAAAATCATGTTTTAGAAGTAACACCTAAATTACGAAAGTACCTGCTAATGATCGGAAAAATCAATATCGAATGGTCCCGCTGCAGGGTGGGTGACTTCTGCCCAGTCCTGCAGTGCTTCCGTTGCTGCGCTTACGGGCATTCAACAAAAAACTGTGCCCACACTAAAAATACTTGCAGCCACTGCCACCAGGAACATTCATTTAAAGATTGCCCTAACAGAGAAAAGAAACCAGAATGTTGCAACTGCCTTCACGAGAAATCCGCCAACACTGATCATAATGCTAGAGACAGCTCCTGCCCAGTCTATCAAAGAACCAAGCTAAACATTATCTCCAGAACCGATTATGGCTCGGAATAATCAACAACAAATAAGTTTTCTCCAAATCAACTTGGGCAGAGGCATTAATGCCACTTCTCTCTTAACTGCCAACATCAACAAATACGACTTTATTTTCATTCAGGAGCCATATTGTCAAAGGAACATCCCTGCATGTCTTCCCACTTCCACTACTGTCATAAAAGGAACAACAAACTATCCCTGGGCTATCTCTGTCATAAACAATAAAAACTTTCCAATTCTTCTTCACAGCCAACACAGCAATGAGCACATTGTGTGCATAGAGACAAATATAAATAACAGCACCTTCATTATCATTAACGTCTACTGTCCCTACAATAACAATATTAACAGCTTCTTGGACCATCTCCAAGACACTATCAACAACCTTCAGTACAACAACCTTCTCCTTGTTGGTGATTTCAATTCACACTCCCCTGCCTGGGGGGGCGAGCATCTGGACGACAGAGGGACTGCCTTAGGTNCTACTGTCCCTACAATAACAATATTAACAGCTTCTTGGACCATCTCCAAGACACTATCAACAACCTTCAGTACAACAACCTTCTCCTTGTTGGTGATTTCAATTCACACTCCCCTGCCTGGGGGGGCAAGCATCTGGACGACAGAGGGACTGCCTTATGTGATTTTCTTGCCACCAATAACTTAATTCTCATAAATGATCCACATTCCCCACCAACATTCTACAGTTCTAGGGGCCACAGCTGGATCGACATTACTGCTGCCTCATTTCAGTGCTCTAATCTCGTCACGGGCTGGAGGGTCCTACAGGAGGATTCACTCAGTGAACATGCCTACCTCCACTTTACGATAAATAATGTAAGTACCACTGGTAACACCGACCTTCCACTACGTTATAATTTATCACGTGCTGATTGGGATGGCCTCACCAGCCTCCTTCGGACAAAACTCACCACTTACAACTCCAGTGATTTCGATGACGCCAGTAATTTTCTTGACAGCTCTATTGAAAACATTAACATCGCCTGCAATCTATTCATTCCTCGTACCTCTCGTCGCCACAGGGCTGTCCCCTGGTGGGATGCAAAGCTCTCCGATATACGCAAAAGTGTTAGACACCTCCGGAAGAAATATCAAAATTGTAGAAACGAACCAGAACGCAGCCAACTCAAAGAACAATACCTACAGAATCAGAAGATTTATAAGCAAGAAATAAAAAATGCAAAGATCACCTCTTGGAGGAGCTACTGTACAAAAGCCTCCAGCAACCCCTGGGGCTATATAACAAAGCTCTGCACGGGCAAGCTAAAAAGAAGTCACATCCTTGAAACTAGTAACAATGATAATTTAACAGACGTCATGAAGAAAAAAATAAACACCTTCTGCCTCGATGACAACCCTGCGGATGATGACACATGGCAACAAGATATCAGGAAAGCAGACTACCATAACATAATCAATCCAAACACCCCTCCTTTCGAACAGCATGAGGTGGATAAGATAATCAGTGAGCTTCCAGCTACTAAAACTCCTGGCATTGATGGCATCTCAGCAAAACTTGTGAAAAAGCTCTGGGACCTGTTCCCTACTCAACTGCTGCATATCTACAACATCTGCCTGCAGCATGGCATTTTCCCGAAAGCCTGGAAGGTATCCAAGCTGGTTCCTATTCCCAAACCTGGCTCGTCCACGTGCAGGCCGATTTCACTCCTTCCCATTTTGGGTAAGGTGTTAGAAAAGTTAATTACCACAAGGCTAACTTGGCACGTGGAAGCCACGGATAGGCTCCACGGGGCACAATTTGGCTTCAGACACCAAAGGTCTTCTAATGACGCAATCCATAATGTCACCACCAATATTCATCAACTCCTCAACCAGTACAAATATGTCTTAGGCATAAGCCTAGACATCGAGAAGGCCTTTGACAGCGTCTGGTGGCCCTTGATCCTCAAGGGGCTCAACAACGTAGCCTGCCCCACCAACCTCTTCAATCTTATCCGCCACTACTTAAACAACAGGAAAGCTATTCTCAATATCGGCAATCTCTCTCACCAAAAAACCGTTGTCAGGGGTTGCCCGCAGGGCTCTGTCTGCGGCCCCCTGCTATGGAATATCACGTTTAATGACTTTCTTAACTCTACATTTGGCCAGGATTCCCTAACCGCCTATGCGGACGATGTAATGGTCTTGGTAGGCGGCTCGTCCAGAGCAGATCTTGAAAGGAAGGCCTCTAGTATCCTCTATAACATCCATCATTGGGGCATTCGCCACAAATTACATTTCAACCCCCATAAAACTAAGGGTATTATTTTCACCAATCCTCGCAAGCCCAATCTCTACAAAAGGACTCCAACCATCAAAATGGACGGTCACTCAATTAAAATTGAGAAAACCCTAAAATATCTGGGGGTCACACTAGATTACCATCTCTCCTGGGAGCAGCACATCAAGTATATCTGCGACAGGGTCAGCCTCATTTTCCACTCCTTTACCAGGGTGGCCAAAAATAGCTGGGGCCTAAACTCAGAAGCTATGAGTATAATTTACGATTCAATTTTCGTCCCTATCATCACTTATGGGTGCGGTACCTGGGGAGAGGCTGCTGCCAAATCCCACCCACGTCGAAGGCTCATCTCCGCCCAGCGGACAGCCCTGCTTCACATCGCAAAGGCATACCGTACCACCCCTAATGCCAGCCTTCAAGTAATATGTAAAAAGCCTCCGATTGACAAAGTCATCAAGCTATTCAGCGACACATGGAACATCAAGTGGGGCAACGACATCGTCACCAGTACAGGTATAATTCGGGCTGACATGCTCGAGCGTCCTATTGACTTTTGTAAATCACCTTACCCGAACGAGTTAACTAACCTCTCCCACAACTCTCATTCTGAGCCTTCAATAAACATCTATACTGATGGGTCAAAAAGTGATAATAATGTGGGCTGCAGCTTTGTCGCCTATCAGAACAAGATGGAGATCTTTCATCACAGAGCCCGCTTGCATGGCAGCTGCTCTGTCTTCCAGTCAGAGCTGCTTGCCATCAAGTTGGCCATCAAGTAGTGCACCACGAACTACCATAACCTGAATGTCACACTCCATTCGGACAGTAACTCTGCTATTTCCCTCCTTCGTCGCAAGAATCTCCACCCCATCGCACAAGAAATCCACGAGGCCGTCAAATACACTGATAACTCTATTAGTATTACCTGGGTACAAGCCCACCAGGGCAACACCGGGAACGAGCGGGCAGATGCCCTGGCCAAATCTGCGGCCACTGACGAAACCTTACCAATAGACTACAGTAAATTTAACTTACATACCATCAAAAAGCTACTATGGACCGATCTTCACACCAACTGGCAAAACGACTGGGACTTAAATCAAAATATTACATATAAATTTTTTCCGGATATTTCTGCAATATACTCTTATAGATGGATCACACCCAACTTTCAGCTTACGCAATTTCTGACCAACCACGGCCGCTTTCACTCGTACCTTAAGCGTTTCGTCAACCCACAAAACAGTGGCCTCTGCCCTATTTGTAATAAGCAGGATGGCAGCCTCCATTACATTCTAGACTGTGCCATGTTGGAGCCTGAGAGATCACAGCTTCGCATCCTCATCAACCACAAGCATGGCCACTGGCCAAATAATAATCACGAGTTTTTGAGTGACCTGATAAACGATATGGACACCTTCAACCAATTTGTACAACTCATCTACCAGTACAACAGGAGGACTAACGTCCCCACTAGTAACTCAACTTCTAGGTAATACGTAATTCAGTTTGTATATACTGTACAGTCTCTCTTCCTGCTAATGCTATTACATTTATTGGCGTATTTACCAGTACTGTGTACTTTATTCTTTGTATTCTGTTTCCACCATTTATTCATTGTATATTATATGCTCTCCATTGTATATGTAATGTTGCTCAAATATCAACAATTAATTGTTACTTCATATATGCTTAATCATTCTACAACTGTATTTGCCTATTCTACGGCTATACTGACACATTTTGTTCCTTTGTAAATTCCATGTATCATAAGTACTATTGCATTGTATTCACTAATCGCCCATTGCTTACTGTATCCACTTCAAAGTTCATATATTGCCCGCGTTTACATAGTTATGTGAAATTGTTTATTTGCAATATATTTTCTGTAACCCATGTCCAGCTATGCCTAGCGGTGCTGGACATGCATCTTTATGCATTAATAAAACAATTGAATTGAATTGAATTTTATTTTATCCTTGTCTACTTTGGACTTTGTATAATAAGTCCTATTAATAAACAAATTAATAGAACTTATTACATTGGTGTAGTTTTCGTTCTCCTCTATTTGCTATGCAGAAACTACACCAGTTTAATTAATTAATAAGTCCTATTATTTTTCAGACAGATTGCAACATGACAGATTTGTAACTGTGATATAAATGCTGCTAATGGTATTTGATATTTATTCAATAACATTTGAATGTTGAGAGAAATATTTAATGAAAACCAGAAAAACTTAAAGCTTGGGTTAATTACATTGAAGCAAACATGTTATCGTTTTGTTATTATTAACTAAAAAATATAAAATTATAACTACATTTTGTTATATGGCTAGATATTCAGAATTGCCTATTGTTGAACCAGTAGTTTAACTTTTGCATTTCTTTTAATGATCAGTAATGTATGTGTGAAGATAATTTAGTTCCTACAATATGAACATTTTTAACTTTTTCATAATCCTTAATCGTAACTAATTTCTTATTATAGTTTTGGATATTACTGATATAATATGGGAAAGTGATAGCAAATCAGTGACCTGCACAGTTTCAACTTACCAGCATTAAATATTTAGGAAATATTGGTTTTTTTATAAATGACGCAAAATTCTAAAATTGATCAAATATTTCTTTCATACGCAGTGTGAATCAAGATCATGAAAAGTCTTAAAGGCTACTAATTATGAACCTCAGATAGAAAAATTATATCTAATAAACAGCAGATTTTCCATTAAATAAAATATTTGGTTCTATTATTATCACATTATTATTTTCTTTTCACTTATATAGAATTTGTTACTTTTCTGATATAGATGAAAAGTTAATAAAATAAAATAATTTCGGTTTTTAAAGAGAGAAAATTTAGATATTTTTATTTTTTATCGTGTTTATAAATCAAAAAATTTGAAAAAATATGCGGAAAATAGAGCTTTTTGACTTTCTAGTTCATTTAATATTTAGAAGGTAAGACTTTTTCTAACGAAAGTTAAATATAATAGAGGAAAAAAAGGGTCTTAATTTCTAAGTGAACAATTATGAATCGACGCTGTTTGTGGAATTTTTTTTCAAAGATATTAATGAGATTTGTCCCTTTTTTTAGTCATTTTTCTTGGTATTAAAGCTTAATTACTTAAAAGTTACATTACAATTAGAATACTTACTTTATTTTTGGTCCAAGAAATGAAGCAAAAAAAATGAATAAGTAAATTGTTTATTGCTAAACTTTAAAAGCAAAGAANTCTGTAATATTTTATATAGTCTGCAAGTGATAGTAAAACTAGAGAAGTATGGATAGAAGAACTACAACATGCTGTAAGACCACCACATGTTTCTGATCCTTTTGGAGCAACAAAATTGACTGCACCACATCTGTAAGAATCTTAACCAATCATTATTGATATACTGTATAATGTAGTTCATAATTTAATTTAGATAAAGTTTATGATTCACTCATAAGCTTAGTTTTAATTTTCAATTTAATATTTTTAAAATTATCTCTAGTAAAAATCAATTGATATCATTTGAAATAGCAAAATTGAAATAATTTAAAATAAAATGGCATCAAATGATATTAAATGAAGTCATTTAATATGATACTAAATATCTAAACTTTATTTACTTTATAATATCTCTCTCTCTCAGCAATAAGATATGCATAATATTTAACTTAGTGTTTTTATAAAGTTTAGCTATGTTTTGATACTATCTTATCATACATTAATTATATTAAGCTCTAGTAATGTGATTTGAAAATACTTCAAATAAAATTCTGTAATATCAAACGAGTAATACATAATAATTTATAATTACCGTAATTTTATGTGGCTAACCCCATGAATCAGCACATATCGCTCAAAAAATTGCTAGAACAGAAATAGAACATACACATAACTTACATTACTGAATATCTCTGAAGTGGCTGGTGAACATATGCAGCAGTATGCAGTTTAGAAGATATTATCTTAAATTAAACAATATCCCATTTCATTTTATTTTTGTCAGTAGTTTATTGTAGATATAATTATAAAATAAGTGACATGGGTTAATAATAATAATAATAATTTAATAGTAAATGCTAATTATTTTAGCATTTACTATTAAATTATTAATCTTAAAAAAATAAGTAAAAAAGATTTTAATATTTACAATAAGCAAAGATATGCATTCAAGAATCAATTGACATGTCTTATTTGTTTCGAACTAACAAATAATAAAATCAACAATCAGTTTCTAAATAATTATTTAAGAGGCATTATATGGAGAGGGGGAAATTACTGAAAACTTATCAGCTTTTAAGAAAAAATTCCAAGTAGAATAAGGAGGCACGTGTGTGTGTTCCTTTAGTGATTTTCAAAAAATCACACCAGTGGCTAAATATGTGTTTAGCATACAAAGGATTTTTTAACATTTTCTAAAGATACTCTTGGTAAATTTAAACTGAAAAAATTGTTTGATGAATTTATGATTGCAAGTTAGAATCAGCAGATAACCCACACCTATTTTCAAAACTGACTTTTAAACACAGATAACTTGTGGGTTATCCACTTAAAATAATGGTAATTTTAAATATAAACAATTAAAATGTACACTCTTTAAAATGTTCAAATAATTAAATTTTAGCAAGTTTCTTTGAAACAAATAAGATGATGATTAAAATTATAAGCAATTACTTTTTTGAAGAGCAAATTGGCTTAAACAATTTCTAGATTTAAACTAACTTGTTCAGGTTATTGCAATTGAATTATGTATTTCATTATAAGCATTATAACCTGAAAATTTAGTTTAGATTGATATAAACTATTATTTAAACATTAATTATCAAATGTATGTAAGCTATATAAAATATTTCATTTGAAATACAAGTTCATTTATCTCATTTGAATGAAAAAGTTAATGGAACATATTTCAGCACAAATAAAGCCTTTTATTACATTTCAGAATATCAAAATAAACTTTATGTGAAAGAACTATACATGTATTACAAGTTCTTGAATTAAATTCTTAATCAAACTACAGTTTTTTTCTAATTATAAAGTTAAAACACATTAAAAGAATTATTTAAAAAGTCTTTCAAACCTATTTCTCTGAATATAAAAAAGTTTCTAAAGCCTTTTCATGTAATGCTTTGATTAGCAAATGAGGCAATGTTAAAGGTAAAAACTTTTAACGTAAATTTATTTTTGATTGAGAAATCATATATGAAAAGATTTTGAAATAAAAATTTAAAATATTAACAATATCTAAAGAGACAAAGAAGAAAATTTAAGGTTGGAAATTAAAATATCAGATTTTAGTTCTTTACATAGAATTTCTCTTGATGAATGTTTCATTGCATTTCAGAATACCAACATATGCATTATTAGACTCCATTAACTTTCTATGCAAAATAAACAAATATTCCTGCATTTTAAATTAAAGTCATTGTAAGGTCTGTCTCAAAAGTTTAAGTAAAATGAGAGTTATTGTTACTTTTTAAAAATATTTAAAATTTAACCATTATATGGAGAGACTGAAGATATTTTTGTTGTTTGAAATTTAAAAAATCAGTTAGCAATTTTCACTGACAATGGTAAAGCAAAAATTATTTATAAATCAAGTAATTGCAAATGTGTTCAATTAAAATCAAAAGGTCATACAATTACAGAAATTGCGAAGGATGTATATTAATTTTGTTTAATTTATTGGCTCCAGAAATTTTTTAAAATTTATATTGAGATTTTTAACAAATTATTCTTAAAATAAAATTTTGAAAATATTTTAATACTTTAGTATTAATTTTTAAATATATATATTTCAGTTCAAATTTGTTTGATAATGTAAAAATTGATCCAAATGATTCAAAACAACTAGAATCAAGCTATTCTACTAATCCTAATCCAAATCAAAGTTCCATTAAAATTAAAGAATGTGAAAATATCATGCATACAAATTCATCTGAAAACAATGAAGATATGAAAAATAAATTTTCTATTAAGGATGAAACTTCAGTTTCCAGTTCTGAAAAACATCAAAATGGTTTGCTTTGTCCAGATTTAATATCAGAATGTGATAAAAGATTAGAGTTGAAGACTCCCATTCAGCAAACAGAACATTTCAAAGTCAAGGAAGAAGAACAATTTGATACACAAATAGATGAAAGTGACACAAATGATGAATATAATGAAGAGTCCAATTATGAAACAGCTGAAGAAACATTAGATGAAGTTGGTTCCAATGAATGCCTTAATTCTATTAAAAATGATGATATTTCAGCCTTTACTAGTGTAACACATCTTATTAATTATATGGAAAGTAATAACATAATTTCTTCAAATGAAAAATTAGAAGAAAACAATACATATTGTAATGATAACCTAAATATAACAGAATGAAAACAAAATATTTTTAAAGTTTTTGTTTGCCTTTCATGTAAAATTGTTATTTAAAATTATTTAATTTGCATTTTTGAAATAAAGTAAAATAAGTAATATTATAAACTTTATAATGTAAACAAAGTTAATGTTTTTGAAAAATGAAACTTTAATGTAATTATTGTAAATTCATATTAAACTGCTATATTATTCTGCTATGAAGACAATATATGACCTATTATAAACAAAATGTGAGAATGACACATACATGTTTGTAAATAAGGAAAATTCTACCTTTTATTTAAAATATTTTAATTGTAATTTATTATTATGTCCATGTAAGATTTTACATTGTAAAAATCTTGATAGTTAAGAATAATTTCATTCTCATCGGAATTTCATATACAGTAATACCTCGACTTACGCTACCCCGACTTACGCGATTTTCAAATCTCGTCAATTCGTCTTTTGTTTGAGCACTATGCAACTCTTGATTACTCACTCCCCCCACACTATTGTTCAGCTTACATGTTCGGATGTGTCGTGTGGAATCGACACATAGCTACAATTTATTTTGTGTTATTTATTTCTGTGTTTGTTATATCTACGGAGACTCTATGTGGTGATTTCTTGTAACCGTAAACAAATCAAAAGACGAGATAAGATTAACGAGAACATTTATTAGCTTACATACATCCGACTTGGATTTTACACAAATTGGGAAATTATACCCCGACTTATGCGAATTCGACTTACGCGGTTATCGCTTGGTCCCACCTATCGTGTAAGTTCGGGGTATTACTGTATTAATATTTTTAATCCATTAATCATATAACTCTGTAAAGATTCATATTTTTATAGTTATTGCTTTTTACAAGCATTTATATTCTTAATTTGTAATTTGTTAAATCATTTATCTTAATTCTCTTAATAAAAAGATAATTTTAAATTGTAAATAAATATGAAATCATCATTATATATGAATCAATAATGGTATAGGTTTTTTTCTGTGACGATGTTATTCTCTTAGTGTATCTATATACACTAAGAGAATGGGGAGCAAATATTATGATATATAATTTATGCTTTAAATATACATATACTGTATTGAGAATCTTTTAAGTTACTTTCCAAGACAAGAAAGTTGAATTTTTCAATGACACTATTAAACAATGCAAAATATTTGTTGTAACAATACTATAACTATTATCATCATTACTATATCATATATTCATTATAAATTACTTTAATGAAAATAAAGTTGTTTTCAATAACTGTTCATTTTTTCTTTACAATTATGAAAGAATAGTTAGCTGATGTACAGTATTAATAATAAGACAATAATATAATTAAATAGCAGAATGAGAAGAGAGAAAAATCAAAAATTAAACTCATCATTCAGAGAGTAGAATGCAATACTAAATGCTTGGCCAAAATCTGCTTCATTGTTATAGGTTAATTAAATTTTAAATCATTCATTTGAATTACTATAAAACATCATTCGCCAATTTTTTCATTTCTGTTTTAACTAAAAAACAAGCTATTTCAAAAATAAAAGATTATTATTAAATTTATGAATCTTTCTTTTATACTTTACAAACAAATCAAAATGTATTATGTTTGTAATTGAATGTACCTGTACTGTACTATAAAAACTGTTTGTGCTTTAATTTAATCAAAATTTAATAAAAATTTTAGTAAGTTAAAATTACAAAACATATTAGAATGAGTAATTATTTATTGTGACATCATCACAATGCCAAGCTGCAATTTTTCATCACAATGTACCTAAGTTTAATAGTGTCTTACCCGTGTATATCATACTTTTGCTGTTAACAATGAAGTCATGCTATCATGTATCTATCTCTATTCTGAGGAAAATTTTTGAAATGGAATCACATGATTTCTGGTCCATACCAGAAATTCATATATAACTGGAGCTTCCTGCCCCTAAGCTTTCCATATCTGGTCTTGACTTTCATCTAATACCATTCCCAAGATTAAGGAAGGACAGACTGATTTATAGTGGAAATTTATAGATCTACAATTTTTCAAATTGCAGCCAAATGAAATCATTTAAATTCTGGAACTGGGATGAAACCAAACCAAAGATTAAAATTCAATAAAAAGAAATAATTTTGGCGAACTCCATTTTTAATAAAAACTCTATTTTATTTTTTTGCACTATACTGTATATTGATAGGGATAATTTTCTAATTGAAGCAACCAGCTCAATTAAGCATATTTAAAAGAAATTACAAAACCATATCATTGATTAATGTTACATTTAATTGATTTTAATTATTACATTTTAAATTGTTTTTAAATGATAAATCAGTATCTTAAAAAAAATGTAAATCAGAAATTACAGAAAACATGAACACATCTAGTTTAATTTTCTCATATCATGAATAGGTATATGCATGGTATCTAAGTGTGTTTGTGTTCATGTATGCCTGAATTCATATTTAAAAATAAGAATATATACACTAAACGTTTTTGATAAATTATGATTATGCTTTCGCAAGAATTTTTTGAAATTGTTTTCTAAGAGATTAAAAATTTTCATTTCAATAAAATTTAATAACAACTTTGAAAGAATTATGTTGCAAAAAAAATGCTTAATCTGTATTTAAGATTTTTTTATAGATAATGCTAGATATTCTGACTCCACAGAAATTTGGTGAAGTTCACTCATCCTTAAATACAGTTGTCCTTCTATAGTCCGATGTTTTTTAATCCGACATGCTCAGTAGTCCGACGCACCTCCCGTCAAGGTACCCGTCTCCGTTACGTGTCTGCTTGCACAGAGCATGTCGCAATGTGAATCTCCCCATCCAATTCTTACTCGATGACACACATTTCATGTGTTTTATGTGAGCAGTTCTGTTTGAACAGTTGGAGTAGAGAATATTGTAAGTTACTGCTAGCAAAACAATGCGAAATATGTAATTATTTTCGGTAATCCGGAAACTTTTGTGTGTTTTATGTGAGCAGTTCTGTTCGAACAGTTGGAGTAGAGAATATTGTAAGTTACTGCTAGCAAAACAATGCGAAATATGTAATTATTTTCGGTAATCCGGACACTTTTGGTAATCTGACACACCTTTGGTCCCATACCTGTCGGATTATCAAGGGACAACTGTATATATTTTTAATCCTTAGTTTTTTTGATAGTTTAACACAAATAAAACAAATTTTAATATACTTGTTTCAGTTGTTTAAGTAATTTATGTTTTTTTTAGTTGTTTTATTTTTAGTTTTTAATTTTGAATATTATTCTTCAAGTCATGTATGACACAACTTTTGATGAAAAAGCAATTTCTCTGCATCTTATGTAGTTTCAACTTTCAAAGACTAATTAATTCCCCAAATGGATTTCAAAAGCCACAGATAATCTCTACCTAGTCCAACTCTTGAATAAAAATGCTATTGTTTAATTACACATATTATTATTTTTACATTACAATTTGACTTTATTTAATGAAAATACAGTAAAAACATTTGGGGTCAAATATCAAAGGTATGGGATGGCTTAGACTGAATACTTTTTTCTGAAGTATTCTGTGCTGAAATTGTGGTATAGCTTATATGCTGTAAATTACAGAATTTATATTCATGTGAAAGACAATAAGTTAATTTGTCACAAATCACTTGATTTGAACCAAAAACTTTTTAAAAAATGTTTGTTTGTTTAGTTATGACAATGCAACACTTGGGTGATGTGCCTAGGGGAATGCCTTCCGGGAGGTCTTTTAAGGGAAACTGGCCCCTATTTAGGCATTACAGAATGTGGAGAAAACCTGGAAAATTCCACATGGCCAGCCCGTCCGAGTGAGGCACGAACCCATGACTGAACTCTCAGTGTTCAGGATACAAAGACCACTTGGCCATTGGTGGGCCTTTTTTTTAAAATTCAAATAGTCAAATATTCAAACAAATTTATTAACAAATACAAAATATATTCTATTATCACAAACTAATTATCAT
Organism: Centruroides sculpturatus; assembly: GCF_000671375.1. NCBI lineage: Eukaryota > Metazoa > Arthropoda > Arachnida > Scorpiones > Buthidae > Centruroides > Centruroides sculpturatus. The sequence continues at coordinate 114,363 of NW_019385402.1, forward strand.
CAATTTAAGTGAATTTTTTCTGGCAAATCCTCAAGTGAATAATAATTGTGTTGGTAAGATTTTTCAAAAACTTTAACAATTCTAAATCCAGATTTATCATTTCCAAGTTGTGCACCAACAGCAGATGTTACGATCACCTCCATATTTTTATAAAATCCTCCTGCATTTCTATGATAATGACCGCAGAATATAGCAGAAACACCTAATATATAATTTAATATTTTTTAAGATATGATTTAGAGTTCTAAAGTAACTAAATATAAAATAGCAAAACTAATTTTAAATAAAACACAAATGCATGTTATAAAATGATTAATCAAATCTATGTTTACAACAGTGTAATATTTTTAATAAGTTTTTCTAATTTTATAACAATATTTTATAATGATTTTTTATCATCAAATGTTGTCATAAAATTTATTCAAAGTTAATTAAAAGAACAGAATTCATACAAATAATTATATTTTCTGAAGCATTCTGTATTTTACAATTATATCAAAACTTTCAAATTGGATCCGAAATATTTAAATAGTTAATCTATCAGATATAACTAATAGGAAAGTGAAAAGTTATTAAACAGGAATTTTAATATATATGCATATTGGTAAGGTAAAATAAATGTTTATATATATTTAAATAATTATTTCTAAAAATATTTACTGGTAAATACTGTATACATACTAGTAATTTATAATACTGTTTTACTGTATATACATATACAATAACATACCTGCTTTTTTAAATTTATCCAACATTTTCATTCGTAAGTCCAAAGTTATATTGAAATACTCATCATCTTCATCACTTTCTTTTAAAAACCATGGAATATGTTGAAATATAAAAATATGATTATAATTTCCAGCAGCAGCTTCTGAAAGTTTCTCATCTAACCATTTATCATGTGCAGAAGCTAAATTCTTTACCTATTTAAAATATTTTATTCATAATTATTTTAAAATTCCAAAATAATTTAATAGAAATGTCTTAAATAATCACCTCAGATGGATCTTTATAAAACTGAGAATTCAAAACTATACACATTACACCACCACACCAGAATACAAAATAATCATCTCCAAATTTATTTTTATAATCTTCAATGCTTTCAGAAGTTGGAGTATTTCCAACATCATGATTTCCACAAATGCATACTAAAGGAATACTTGAATCCAATTCTGCAAACACTTTTTTGAAATCTTGTTCTTGAGCAGTTCGTAAAGGAGTAACTATTTAAAACAAATATTATTGAAATTTATAACTATATAAAAAATAAAAGTTAATTTTATTTATGTATTGTTTTCCATTAATTATGATTTAATCTACTTCCACACAGTCGTTTGACTATAACACATTCACTTCAAATGTTATTTTATTATTTCAATTTTCTTTTTATTAGTTATTTTGTAGAAGGTGTGTGTACAGTATCACCATACATGCAATTTCATATAGACTGTTCAATGAATATAATCATGAATATAATAATGTTGAGACCAATGATATAGCCCATGTATTCAGATGACAAATGATAAAGATCTATAAGATTAATATTACAAAAACAAAGTATGCTCATTAATTTGAGTTTAAATGTTATTTTAAACATTTAACCTCAAATTAAAGATTAGATGAGATAAAGGAGTTAAAACACCTGGAATGATATAATAAACACTTCAATCAAAAGATTTAAATAGTATTCCAATAAGGTTTAATTCAAAAAAATATTTTTCAACTAATGTTTTTGAACTTCAATTATGAATCATCTTACAGGTCTGTATATTTCTTTGGTACCACTATTAACTTTTATATTTACTGTTACTTTTATTTCTATTTTATATATATATAGTATTTCAAGAATTTCTTTTGTTTAATTTTTCAAAAACTATTATTATTCAATCTAATCATTTCATCATTGAAAATACAGACCTGAAGATCCTTACTGGAATAAAATTTAAGGCCTCTGATTGAAATGTTTATTAGATGAGATAGTTCATATTCTAATATACATCATCTCTTCTCAAAGAATATAGAAACTTCCATAGATGATCAGTATTGAAAAAATTTTTGGTCAGAAAACATAAAAAGTAGCAAATACATATGCTATGAACATGTCAATCCAATATTTTGTACAAATAATAAAATTTCAATATTAAAATAAATGTACTTGTAATAAAATGTAAAAATTCAATAATGAATCATCATCATAATCATAATCAACATCCAGTAAATTAAAAGAATGCAATGTTTATTAATGTTAAATAAAAATGGTCAAAATGACTGACTAATTTATGCTACTTAAGTTACATCCCATTACTGAGTGTGATATCATATGATTAGAATGACTAAACATAAGTATATTCTACAAATTTATTTTCTAAATTTTATCATTAAAAAAGTCATAATTTTGAATAATTACAAATCAAAAGAAGCAAGTATTCAAAATTATAATCAAATTAGTCATAAGAAAAATTGGTACACATTTAATTATTTTCAGATAAAATAATATGCATGCAGTAGTATTATAAATTTATACTTGCATGGAAGAGCATCAATTAAATCTCCACAAACAATGAAAAATTTTGGTTTCGGATTCATTTTATTTACAGCAGAAATTGCTTTTTTTGTTAATTCAATTTCTTTATCCCAACAAGAATCACTTTTTTTTTCAATATAAGATTCTATCATGCCAAATTGTGTATCGGCAGCTTGAATAAAATAAAACGGACCTTCCCAAGAGCTTCCTTTTTCTATTATAAGAAAAGTATGTAACTTTACTATTATACAATTTTAATTCAAAAGTAATTTTAAATTATAACTAAAGTTATTTTTACCTTTCTCTAAGCCTTCATACACTTTGTTTTTTGCTCTAATTTTAAAATTTATATCTGTATATGCTCTAGAATCCATTTTCAGTATTTTAAATCTGAAAATTTAAAACAGTTTAATATAAGCAACTATTTTTAATAAAGTTAATACAAAAATTTGATAATTGAGTTCTAATGCTGAATTTGACATAAACACCACTGAATCTTATGAGTATTATTAATTTCTTTATAATTCTCTATCCAAATCAACATCTTCACTATAAATAAATTTACAGTTTTACAATTGAATGTATTTTAAATGTACTGGTACCAGAACACAATCACGTGTTCTTTTTATTGCATAACTTACGAATTTGATTTTAAATTCGAAGACGACACGTTTAAATTGTTTAATATTTATATTTTTGTAAACTCTATTCATTATTTCTATTATTTTGTTCTACTTACTTCGGGGCAAATTTCAATATTCTAAACAACATTCGCTATATACATCACTCGGAATATCGATAATCTTGCTATCATCAGATAATACAGTACAGTATTAACGATATTAGTAGTCTCGTCGACAAAAACTTTTCAAAATTTCCACAAGAAACCGATTCCTCATTTCGCTTCGTATCCTTTAGATTACTCATTAATTCCGTGTCGGGTCTTCCCGATAGGTTAAAGGATCCGGAAACGTTCGTCACAGTAAATACCAGCTCGCTTTGTTTTTATTGTGTTTTAAATACGTATTTTTCAGTTTTCCTAACTAAACAAATAGGCTGGCCATACGGCCCGATTTTTATGCTACATCCCGGCCGTTCCCGGACCATCTCGCCCTTTTAGTAAATAATATTTTTTTACCTTTTTTTTTTTTTTTGGAAAGTTGGGGTTATTCTTTTATTCTTTTTTCAGATTCGCGCGACTATTATCACGTCTCGTCCAAATTGTAAAATAATAACCAGAGTGAAACAGAGGGCAGTAACCGCTAGCAGATTCTATGGATGGACAAAGTGTGAGAAGATTAAAATGAAGAATTTTCATTCGCCGTCACCGTGTTTGTTCTTGTGTTAAATTAATTAGCAGTGGATAGCAGAAGCTCTCTTAATGCCCTGTGGGTACTAAGAGAGGCTTTTTTAGCAAACCCATTATGGGTTCAGCTAGGTGATGAGGGACGAAGCCTGACATATCCGGACGGATTACCACCTAAAAATATCTGGGAGTTTTTCCACCCGTCCGGATTCAATCCCGGTCCTCCATGGTGGTAGGTTGCCACCTCGACAGCTCGGCTATCCGGCTGTCATCCAAGATGGGTATGGCCACTAAGTGTACTTTAATGATAGAATTTCAAGTGGAGAAAAGATGAGAGACTTCACAGAAGAATATGAATAAGAGGAAATTTTTAAACAAATAACGTAACCAACACCTTGTTGCTTGCTGAGGGAGTTTTATTAAAATCGAACGTTTTCGATCCACTTAACGGATCATCATCAGGCAAGAATATACGAAAATGGAATACATCATAAATGGAATAATAAGTTCAAAAATTCAAAATATCAATAAACTGATAACATATCAATTAATAAAAATAAAAAATAAAAAATTGTAAACGATACCAAATAATAAATAATATACTACGACGATTACACATTAATACTAACAAGGGAACTGTCGGAGTGGCATCTAATAAATTTTAATAAAATTTAGTTAATAGTTACGTTAAAAGTATACAAACTCTATATTAAATTTGTAGTATTCACTAAAAGAGTTAATCAGAGTTATTAGCAATCAAATGTCGTACTATTTTATATGCGGATTTTTAAAAGTGAAAGGGTCGCGGAGGAAGACGGCGATATTACATTTAGAATAAATTCTGGAATTTTCGAAAATGGGAGAAGAATTAATAACATTTAGTTAATAATTATGTTAAAAGCATGCAATCTCTATATTAAATCTGTAGTACTTACTAAAAGTATTAATCAGGATTAATAACTATTAAATGTCGTACTATTTTATAGTAGTTTAATACGAATATGCAGATTTTTAGTAGTGAAAGGGTCGCGGAGGAAGGCGGCGNTGTGTAATCGTTGTAGTATATTATTTATTATTTGGTATCGTTTACAATTTATTATTTTTTATTTATTTTTTTTATTTTTTATTTTTATTAATTGATATGTTATCAGTTTATTGATATTTTGAATTTTTGAACTTATTATTCCATTTATGATGTATTCCATTTTCGTATATTCTTGCCTGATGATGATCCGTTAAGTGGATCGAAAACGTTCGATTTTAATAAAACTCCCTCAGCAAGCAACAAGGTGTTGGTTACGTTATTTGTTTATTTTTGCTGGGTACGATTGTATTCAAGGAAATTTTTAATTCATTACAGCATGGCCGAGCGGTTAAGATGGCAGCTTAGACGGGTCAAAAAATCCCCAGGAATTTTTCGGGGGGTGGTTGTTATATTCGTGAAAATAACGATAACTCGTAAACATATATAATATAACATAGTATCGTCGTGTCCAGGTCTAGGGGTTACAAACAACTAAAGACAACTCGTTGAGACAAAGAACACACACGAGGTCGGAGGTGTGGGGTGACCTAAGTAGGTCAAGGGGCAATTCCCGGTAGCGGTCATCCCCTGGCGGTTTACATACATAACAGTGGTCCGTCCGGATATGTTCGGGCCCCATCACTCACCATCAGTCCGGCTCATTGTGGGCATGGCCGTACCCATAATGGGCTTGCTAAAGGAGGCCCTCTTAGTGCTCACAGGCGGAAAGAGTTTAAAAAGGTTCGTTAACAACAATCCACTTTTATTTTTAAGTGGATTTTATAATGGTAGTGATTCTTTACTGGACTTTTAGATGGAAAATAAACTAAGTAAAGCTGAAACAAGATTCTGTTGAGCTGTCGACTGTTCTAACCGAAGGAAAAGCTCTTGGCATTCATTCCTTCGATTTCCAAAAGACGAACAACGATAATAATCAGATTATTAATGTTTCTTATCAACTCCATATTGGCTATTGGCAAGAATCGGTTATAAAGCCGTCATTGGAAGCCGTGGAAACGCCGCTTCCCTTGTAGTGACTTTTTACACACACTGTATGATATAAAATATGTATCTTAGGGTAAAAAGATTTTGCTAAATTTGTATTTTCTAAAATATAAATACATATTGCACGATTATTTTCATATTTGAACGTACTTTGAATTACTTAAAATTAATATTTTATTATAACCGCGTTGTGTACAGTCGACCCCCATAACGCGGGTTCATATAATGCGGATTCGTATATCGCGGCAAAAAAATTGCAACCGTATTCGTATAAAGACGCTTAAAGAACTCGTAAAATGCGGTAAAACGTCATCGCCGACTCGTGTCGCGACAGGATTGGTCGAATCTGGGCCAATAGTGGACGAGGAGCCGAACTACTTACACGCTACGGAGAGTTTAGGCAGGTAAGTTGGGTTTACTATCGTCTGTACAGTATATAAATTAGGTACTGTAAGCCTAATACAGTACTCTTTTACATTTTATACATTTCTTGTGAAAGTAACACTTCTTATTCAACGGCCATAAAAATTATTTCTATTTATGATGTCTTCAAAGTTAAGCGAATTTTTCGCAGAAAAATTCGCTTATCAGAAAATGCGCCCGCCGTTTGGTGCGCTGCTCCGCGACGAAAACAAGCTTAATTAAGCAATGGCGTCGTCGAACGGTGCACACTCGGTAAGTAATCCTACAATTTTTTGTTTATAGCATAGTTTAAACGGATTATTTCCAAAAAATTATACGTGTTTTGGAAATTACGTACAAAAAAATAATATAAAATATTTTTTACTTTTTAAATATTAAAACAATCCACGTCTTCTCTGAAGAGAATAGCATTAGCACGCGAGTAGAGCGCTGCTTCAGCTTGTGTTTGAGCATGTACAGACTCGTTTATACTTACCTCTAATTATAAAAGAGCTGTTTCATTACACAATAGCATTATTCTTGCTATTACGTCAGTAGTGATAACAAGTGGAAGTTCATAAAATTTACTTAATGATTTATCCGCAGTCTGTCACGTGTGTTGGATGACGTAGTTTATTATATTCGAAGCAATTCAAAATAGAAATTAATTTTAAAACGTTTTATTTCTATAAAGTTTAATTTGTTTCTTTAAAAATACTTTTGATAATGATTTCTTTATTGTTTAAGAAACAATTTTAACAGACGGTAAATAAATATTCACCGACAAAGATCATTAATTTGGAGTAATCGTCAAATGAAAGAATTTCAACAGGCACAACCTTAAGATTGACGAAATAATTCATTGATTTGGCATTTCAGTCACTTCTCTATATCAAATTTAAATAAAGAATTTATTTCTCACCCGTCAAAGTAATTGTCTCGGATGAGTAGTTTCGGAGATTACCTCCTACATCCAAACTTCACCTTAAAGAATATTAGTATAGATTGCTTTGGGCCCCGGGCAGTTGTCCTTAGGATAACGCACCACTGGCATATAAGGAAAAATCTTCCTGATGCTCACAGGGTAGACGGAAAAATCATTCGGTATTAAACAACGGCGTACAGCGAAAGAATCCAAAAACTTTTTTTTATCCTCCGTTCCGCGGACACGAAGAGGATCTTTTTTTCCAGGCCTGTCGTGGATTCGGTTCCACCAGGCTACAATGGCGCGGCAGATGAAACTGCCCGAAATCAATCTCGTCATCCAGTGCTGTAGGATGAAGTTTTTTAGCTCTTCCTGTCGGCTTACAATGGCATCCTTAATTTCACAACGTTTCAGAAATACTGTTTGTGACCGTACAATCCAATAGAGATTCTCAAATTAATGTACCGGAAACCTGAAAATAACTTTTTAACCAACCAGAGGCCCACTTTTGAGATAGTACTGTCTTTTGAAGAGAAAAAACAATGACTAGACCAGTGATGGCGAACGTTTTAGAGTCAGTGTGCGTTATAGTAACCGTACTTATCTTTAAAAATTATTTATGCGTGCTTATTCGAAATGAAATGAATAGGTTTTAATTGGAATAAATGTAAAGAAAAAGACGGATGATAAACAGAAATTGTATGATAAATTATCAGATGATTTCTCCGACATGCAATAGGTTCGCCACCCCTGGACTAGACTATAATCCCGGGTTGCTGACCACAAGCTGCTGCACTTCCAACAGCAACCATCGGCGCTTTACACTAGTGGCGAGCAAAAATACGTCACTTTTCACATTTGATTACTGTATAACACTGTTACCACTGTTAATTTGTTAACCTACAATAGCTAAAATGATATGACTAAGCAGGAGAGATTTAATTTATGCCTATCCAGAGCCCTAGGTAACGTTTATTTTACGGGCTTTATTAACGAGTTTTTTTTATTTAAAATATATTTTCATACCCACGTAGTTAGCAGTAAATAGATGTTTTTACGGTTGAGATGTCTGTAAATGGTCTTCATAACATAAAGCACACTGCTGTTATAAATCAGTTGGGAATTAATGCTCTATTAGAACATGTTGGACTCTATCAAATAAATTTCTCCATTCGGCCCAAGTTATATTCAAAAAAGACGAAAAAGTTCTTTAAAAATAATTTTCATTGCACTTCCATATAAATACCAAAAAACTACGGTAAAAAAATCACTAAAGTTGTCTTGACTTTTCTTTAGGGGCTTCTGTCTATCTCTACATTTAACATATCTAAATATAAAAAACTTAAAGTAAAAATTACTAACGGATTTATTTTAATTTATAAAATAAATGTGTATTGGTCTCATTTTCATGATAATGTTTTATGAAAATAAATCACCTGATTGAGTTCTGATTCTTTAAAGTCATTTTTATCTTTTGTGAGAATACACGTTTTAGAGTTACCTATAGTAACATTATGTTAACAGTTTAGTTTTTTAATTGTTGTTTGCTTTCTAAAGGTCACAATAAAGTGCCATATTTGCTAAGACAGGATAAAATTATATAATAAATTCAAGGACCACTAATAGATTGGAATTTTTATTTACAGAAAAATAAAAAACTAATTAAATATTTGAAAACAAATTTATATTTTATATCCAAATAACTTACCATAATCAGAAAAACAAAAATATCAACAAACAATAAATATAACATTCACATATTCAAATTATACTCCTAAAAACAAAATTAGAATAAATTTATAGAACAATATGTAAGTAACAATTTTATATTAGGAATATATATACAATAATAATTAAGAAAAACTGATTATTTCAATAAATAAAGCATTCTCATTCCAAAACATAATATATAACACTACTGATTTTAATTATAAAAAGTGATGCTAATTATATTCATTTAAATGTTCTTATGATGCTGGACAGTAGTGATGATCAGTAATTTACAGTTTCTTTCCCCAGCATTCCTATGATGTTATCAATAATAACCAGCTGATTTATTTTCATTTTTAAAAAACTCTCTTCATCCTGTGAGTACTAAGAGGGACGTTTTTCCAAATCCATTCTGGGTGATCTTACTCTGGTTGAGACAAGACCCAACAAATCCATGGCAGACTGCAGTGATAAATTTCTGATCCAGGGTTCTTGTCTTAACTGCTTCAGCCAGCCATCCAACAGGCTGATTAATAAAGTACAGGTAATAAGACTAAATTAATGTAGTTATTATAAATTATCTTTGTGAAGATTAACTTAAAACTGTTTAAATAATAAAGAAGTTAATAATAAAAATTAGAGATTCTTCTGAAAAACAAGTTAAAAATAAACAGACATATATTTCATTCAATAAATATCAAAATAATTGCATCTTATTTACAATTACAATTTAGAAAATATTTTCAAAATTGTTTAAAATATTTCATTTATAAAATTTATAAAATATTTCATTGAAACAAAGCAATAATATTTTCAATGAAATTTAGCAATATTTATAACAATAAAATTTTGTTGAATGCTTGAAATAAAATCTTGTAGATACAATGAAAACAATAATATATATATATATATATTACATTGTATACTTAAATTTATAGGAAAAATGACTAGATAGTTAATTATATAAACTATATAAAAATTGTTAAAAATCTATCAAATGTATATATGAAATTTAAGTACATATCTATGTATTTTTAAATAAAAGTACATAATCATAATCTAGTTTGACACATAACTCGTTTCAAACGTTCAGCAATATGAGGTTTCTTGATAACATCTCTTACGTGGTTTATAAGAGTTTCTCTCTTTACATCTACTGCTAATACCTATAGAGAATTCAAATTTTATGTATTAATTTACAATCATATATAATTTATTCTCTATTGCATATATCTAAAGTAAAAATTGCAGAATGTAAGAAAATGTTTAAATAATTATTGTTGTACTATAATTGTAAATAATAATATGTTATAATTTTTAAAAATATTAAAATTGAGAAAATTTTCAAATTTATCTTATAAAAAAATATGATTTTTTTA